>NC_135418.1:3907500-3930000 GCF_051991245.1 Festucalex cinctus | reverse complement strand
AGGTATTCCTTAATAGCTTAAATATACCTCAGTTATCTACTGAACATAAAGATACTCTAGATGCCCTGCTTACTATAGATGAGTTGTATAGTGCTTTAGACAGTATGCCTAATGGCAGAGCACCTGGTCCAGACGGTTATCCGGCTATATTTTTTAAACATTTCTGGTTAATGTTTGCTCCATTATTTCTAAGAGTAGTAACTGAAATTAAAAGTAAGGGTGATATACGTCAAGATATGAATATAGCAGAAATTAACTTTTATTAAAGCCAGAAAAAGACCCCACCCTCCCGTCAAGTTACCGACCGATATCACTAATTAATACCGATATTAAAATTATCGCTAAGGCCTTGGCATCTAGACTAGAGACAGTAATCTCGACAATTCATAGCGATCAAACAGGTTTTATTAAAGGTCGTCATTCTACTAATAATATTAGGAGGCTCTTTAACTTGATTAGTATGTCACAGCGGTATGATAAAAAGGCAGTTGTTATTTCGCTGGATGCAGAAAAAGCCTTCGATAAAGTTAACTGGTCCTTCCTCTTTGCTGTCTTAAATAAATTCGGCTTCGGGGAGTCATTCATTCAATGGGTCTCAATATTATATGATTCTCCTAAAGCTACAGTTACTACTAATGGGATTACATCACAGAGTATTACTCTACAAAGAGGTACAAGACAAGGGTGCCCAATGTCTCCTTTATTATTTGCTATATTTATTGAGCCGCTTGCATTAGCTATACGCCAGGATAGACGGATCCAAGTAATCCACTCCGGGACAATAGAACATAAACTTAATCTATATGCCGATGATATCTTACTCTATTTAGAAGAACCTGCTATCTCGTTAGGAGAAGCATTTAACTTAATAACTAAATTCTCTCACTTATCAGATTACTCTATTAACTGGACAAAAATCAACATTATTACCTATTACAGAAAATTCATGGAACCCTACAAGTCAGGATCCACACTACTCCTTTCCTACAGGTAATTTAAAATACTTAGGTGTTAAAATTTCACCTAAGTTAACTGAATTAACCTCTTTAATTTTTTTACCATTATTGGATAGCATCCGTAGTGACCTGGAGCGCTGGAATAATCTTCCTATCTCTTTAATAGGACGGATAGCTACTATAAAAATGAAAGTTTTACCAAAGATAAATTATTTATTTTCAATGATTCCATTTAAACCTACGTCTAACTGGTTCCAATCACTGGACTCTGCTATCACAAAATTCTATTGGAATAAAAAAAAAGAAGCCAAAATTCGTCTATCTACTCTTCAGGAAAGTAAATCTAAAGGAGGTTTAGAGGCACCAAACTATATGTACTACTATATAGCTAATCAACTACAATATCTTGTGCTATGAACACAACCCAACAGAGATACTAACTGTTGGTTGGAATTGGAGCAGAAGGATTGTAATAATCTTAGACTCTTAGATTTACTCTTTATTACAAAATCGATAAAACGACATAATTGTTTTAAAAACCCAATGATAGCCGCCACCCTGACTGCCTGGTGGAAGGCATTAGAAATGACAAACTCCCAATTGGCGCCCTGTGGGCTCTCTCCCATTTGGCATAACCCCGACTTTCAACTTAATAATCAGTTGTTCCATTTACGCTTATGGGAGCAGAAAGGAATTACACACCTTCATCATCTTTTCTTAGATAATAAGTTTATATCATATACAAACTTGGTCCAAAAATATGAAATAAAAAACGGAAATTTCTTACATTATCTGCAAGTTAAAAATATGGTTAAGAAACAAATCCCAACACTTCAGGATACGCTCCAACTGCCTGTCTTAGCTAAAGATATTATAAAGCTTTCTCCAACAACAACAAAAAAATATCAAAAATATATGTTATTTTTATACACAAATAAAACTTATTTACCGACTTTAAAATGGGAAAAAGACTTGTCTATAGTTCCGGAACCAGACTTTTGGACCCAAATCTGTGAAAATGTATTTAAAATGATAAAACATACAAATTTGCAACTTATCCAATATAAGATACTTCATAGAACATATATTACACAATGTGTGTGTGTGTGTGTGGGGGGGGGGGGGGGGGGGGGGGGCGTGCCACCTACACCCGCCGGGTTGGGTGAGGCCCCGCTGGTCGTTCCTCTTACTCACTTCATTAGTTTTGCACTATACACTTTGTAAATATAGACATAGGGCACACAACACATTTCTTGGTGGGTCTTCACCCTTCAACTCCCCTCCAATTTTAATGCACTTCATGTCCAAGGGGAGGGGTGAGTTGGGGTGGGGAGCCATCATTGGGGATAGACTCCAGTGCCTGGCAGCGCTGTGGTCCCCCCCAATCTGTGTCCCTGCCCCACCACTTTGTCCCTCCATTTCCTTTTTTAATGCACCACACATATACATATTCATTTTTTTGGGGATGTGGGTGGATCGGAGTAGGGGAGTTTTTTTTTTTTCCTTCTGCTCCAACTCACCTGCTCCCAATTTTAATGCACCACACACACACACACTTGTATATACACTGGGTGGGGCCACATTCATGGTGTAAGGGTAGAGCTCGCCAGTCGGCGAGCTGGCGGACTCAGTAACAGGGTTAGGTGTCACTAGTACGCTGGCGAGACGACCGGGGCCTCTTCCCACCGGGCTCGGTGTTCTGGTGTTCCGCCCCTCCCCCGGTGCTTCCTCCTCTGCTTCCCCCCTCCCGCCGCTGTGTTCCTTCCACACGGCTGGAGGTGGGGTGGGCACGTCTTCCCTCTCTGCGCTGCTTCCCGGTGCCGGTTTCGGGGGGTGGGGTGGCGGCTTATTTGGGGGGGGTGGAGGTGTGTGGGTGTTGGGGGTCGGGGTGTGTTCGGGGGTTTGGGGGGTGGCGGGGCCTGGGTCGTGGCGGGTGGCGGGTTTGAGTGGGGTGCGGGTCGGTCGTGGGGGGGCGGGGGCTGGGACCGGTGGGGCGCTGTGCGGCCTTGGGCTCGGGGGTGTGGGCCGGGGCTGGGGCGGGGGTGTTCCGGGCGTCTGGGTCGGCTTGCCGACTGGTGTCCGCTCGGGTGGCGTGGGGGTGGCCTTGGTGCTGCCGCGGCCTGGGGGAGTACGGGGGGATGCGGTGCTCGCTTTGCTGGGCCGCGGTTGACGGCTTCTTTCTTTGGTGGCGGTCCTTATACATGCCAGATCCATCGCACCAGCATCTACTGAAACTCAAACAGAATTCGCCTCTCCCTCCCACAGCCCGTTGAATCAGTGGGTGCTGGTGTCTGTGGATCTCACTTTGCTTTATCTATCCTTCCCTCCTTCCTCTATTTAGTTTTTCCTCTGGTCACTTGAGATCTCCTCAATTTATTGGAAGTTTGAGGTTTCTGGGGTTGGCATAAGACTGGTTTTGTAACCACGCAGGAGGGGTTTGGTTGGTGCTGGATTTCACTTTGATGGAATGGATGTACTGGTTTCTATGGATCTCACTCTGCCTCATCGATCCTTCCCTCCTTCCTCTCTTTAGTTTTTCCTCTGGTCACTTGAGATCTCAATTTATTGGAAGTTTGAGGTTTCTGGGGTTGGCATAAGACTGGTTTTGTAACCACGCAGGAGGGGTTTTGTTGGTGCTGGATTTCACTTTGATGGATTGGATGTACTGGCTTCTATGGATCTCACTCTGCCTTATCGATCCTTCCCTCCTTCCTCTCTTTAGTTTTTCCTCTGGTCTCTTGAGATCTCGCTAAATTTGCTGGAATTTAGAGGCTTCCGGGGTTGGCGTAAGACTTTGATTTTGTAATCATGGGGAAGGCAGGAAGTGTTTGGTCGGTGCTGGATTTCACTTTGATTTATCTTTCTTTTCTCTTTATTTTTTTCTGACCTTTTCTCTGGTCTCCTGACCATTTAAACCTCACGACTCTGGCAAGATTCTGAAGTACCTGGTTAAGGCGAAGGGTAATGGGATATTTATAAGGCTTTAGGTGAATTAATGAGTATAAATTTATACGTATTTGCACGCACACGCACGCACGCAAACGCATGCACGCAAACGCACACACGCAAACGCACGCACACACACACACACACAAAAAATAAAAAATAAATAAAATAAAATAAATTAAAAAAAAAAAAAAAAAGAGCAATGATGATAAGACGTTGAATCGGTAAAGACTACCGAATGAACAATTCTGAGCTCTTTTAGAAAAAAAAAAAAAAAAAAAATGAACGTCACGACTCTGGCGAGACTCTGAAGTACCTGGTTAAGGTGAAGGGTAATGGGATTTTTATAAGGTTTTAGGTGAAATAATGAGTATAAATTTATGCGTATTTGCACGCGCACACACGCACGCAAACGCACGCACACGCACGCACGCACGCAAACGCACGCACACATACACAAAAAAAAAAGAGCAATGATGATAAGACGTTGAATCGGTAAGACTACCAAATGAACAATTCTGAGCTCTTTAAAAAAAAAATAATAATAATAATAATAATAAAAAATAATAAATAAAAATAAAGAGACTTGCGTGTACCAATCTCCTCTACAAACTCCAGCAAATCTGTTATGCTTAAACTCTGCAGACCGTGTGCCTTTCCTGCGGTGAATTCAAAGGGAATGATGGGAGCTGCTTCGATTGTCCAGGAGTCAAGTTGACTGTGTTCAGGCCCACAACAGCGCTGACGCAAAATTCTGACTGTGAAAATGCCAAAAGAAAGAAAACTCCACCCATGCGCACAGTTAGACTGAAGAGTGATTTTGTGACGATTCTTTGAAAGGATTTTTTGTTTTGTTTTGTTGTGTTATCTAACCAACAAAGAAATGTGATAAATATAATACACCTCATCTTGGCACTCAGAGGGAATATTATTAAGCCATAAAAGTAAAATGATACTTTCAGATTGGCATAATCCAACCAAAACGTTACTTTTGCCCTAACCCTGCCTTATGAGTAAAACGTGTGATTTTGCAGCAGGTTTGCTAGCCAAAGTGTGTGTCTGTGTGTGTGATGTGGTGAAAGCTCAGGTTGGGAGCCATTCTGCTGTCCATACAGGGCATGGCTTTTCTCGTATCCATCTTCACAACCCTCATAAAGCAGCACACAGTGAGACCAAAGGTGAAAGGTAGGTGGATCATGCAAAACCCCTTTGTACCCATCCATCTTCACCTACAGCTTTCATTTCAACACCACTTGCCTCCCATCCCACCTTAAACATCAAAAAAAGTAATGTGGAGTGATGGCGGTGCTCGGGAATACTTCAAAAGACGTCAGCGTGCAAGGGAAGGTCCGTGTCTGTTTTGATCACAAAGAGTGGTGACATGAAGGAAAATAGCACTTGAAATGATGCAACAAGACAGTGGCCACAATTGACGCCGAGCCTCTGCAAACTGTGATCACACGTGTGAAAGAGGAAACCCCTTGACATTTGAAAAAGATGAAATGGGTGGTTTGTTCCTACTCACATCAATGCTGCTGGCAAGAAAAAAAGAGGAAAGGAGGACAAATGGAAACAACACAGCAAAGTGTTCTTTTCCCCTCGTCTGATATTCACCTGCTAAGTAAACATGTCATAACTAAACTCTGCTATCACACGTCTCCTTTGGATGACTTTTGGGTAGAGATCTTCCCCGGGGACATGAAACATCATTAACATTATTATTGTTGGACTTCCTCCCCTTCTCCTTTTTTCCTTCAAAGGAGATGTATTTACATGATGGATCCACACTATTGACTGAATCATTTCTATTGAGCTGCAAATATGCAAATAGCTGTTCAAACGTTGGAAAATGCATACCCCATGTGCAATTATGTAAATTGTCTTGGCTATTCCTTCAGCTGCACACCCTTGTATTCGCTCATGCATTAATTTGCCATATTAGGGGATGGCGGTGATGCCCCGAAAGCGACGGGCTCTCTCCGCGGGCTGTGTGCACGCACAATGGGCAGCCAGACAATCCTACTCTTCAGAGTTTGGCTTGCAAGTTGACCCCCTCACAGCATATGGAGGGAGCTTTCTTTGAAGAGGCCCTGCACACCGTTAGCACACACGTGCACGCACATTTGACCTTGTGCACTTGCATACTGTAAACGAGCATTTTCTTCTCGTCTCACACGCTGAGCTGCTGCCACATGTACACATTTGTCTCATGAAATGACATCCTAAATAGAACAATGTCATCAGAGCCTTGCTTTTTAATAAGAGATGATGACATTTGGATGAGCATTATTAGATTTCAACTTTATTCTCAGAAATCTCTGATATGGGGAATATCATATGCAACTTTAGTCGTTTGTCACCCTCAGCAGGTGTGTTGTTGTTGCAGTATTTTAGCCTTGAGCTTTGTTCACAATATTTTCCATGTAAATGTTTCTTTTTCTTTGTTATACCAGCACACAAGTAAGCTCATAAATATGTTCCCTGCTTTTAGCGCATGGGTGGGACATAGTACGGAATGATTTCTACAAGGACTGACATGAAAAAGCCACACTTTGGGGCCTATTCACTAAAGGTTTGCGTCGCCTTTGCACCGCGCTAACCGGCAAAAATGGAGCAATTAAGGAGCGCCTAATTCACTAAACACGCGCAGATGGGGAAATCCGTCACTAAGTGCTCTGCCGAATAGATTGCGTCACGGTGCACCAGTGTTATTTGCGCATATGTAAATGAGGTAATTTGCATACATTTGACGCAAAATATGCCCACCCCAATGCAAATGAGACTTATTGATATGCAGCGTCTAATTCACTAACGTCAGCGCAAATAGCAACACCGCGTTTGCGTGACGCAAATAACGTTTTTGGAAAGCATGTATTAACCTGACGCACCTCGATCTCCGGCAGTGCATAACATTTGCCGCACAACATGCGCGGCTGATCACGCAGAGAGGAGAGAAGAGCGAGAGAGAGAGAGAGAGAGAGAGAGAGAGAGAGAGAGGGAAATATTTCCGTGTTAGTTTAGGACAACATAACGTAACCCGGACTGATCGGCAATGACAGGGAGGCATTTTACGATCATTCTTATGTGCCAGATGCATACTGTACACCCACGCCAACCTCTGAAAATATATTTTTAAAATACGATCGCAACAATAATTTGTACTTTATGAATGAATGACGTCGTTGTCATCCTCTGCTCTGTACAGCTTAATGGCGCTCTAAACGCTTACTCTCGGTCCAACCTCGCTTTCTGATAATGTCATCTTTCTCGCAACTGTTACTATAACAACCATGTTTGTTGGCGCAAATCCATTGCCATGTGTGGTAAATCAGGTGCAAATTTGCTCCAAGCTGTCAGTTTTGTGGCCGTGTTTGCGCCGGTATATAATTAGAGCAATATCCTTAGTGAATAGGTTGGTAACTGGGCGCAGACTGCGTGTGCAGTTGTGGTGCAATATTTCGCGCTATTACCGGACACAGCGCATTCTTAGTGAATATGCCACTTTGTGTATATAACACATGGGGTCAGATAGGTCAGTCAAATTATTAATAGATTACAAACCAGCTTTCTGACAACTCAATTCACTCCCTAAATGAATAAACAGCTGTTTTATTATTTTCTCAGAGGTAAAGTATTAGTATTAGCTAGCGATCCAAGATGACGGGATCTTCTGCGCATGCGCGTCACCGATCGTGCAGGGTCACTGATAGCGTCCTGACAGCGAGACCTGTTGTGGCTCAATATTGATCCATATATAAGGTGCATCAGATTATAAGTCGCATGGTCAGCTTTTGAAAAAAAATGAAGGCTTTTAGGTGTGCCTTGTAGTGCGGAAAATACGGTACTTAAAGGAACACTTTACTTATTGATCCATTTTTAGCAGCAAAAAGTTGCTACTTTTTCAATAATTAATTTGGTGACGTGATTATTTTTTTATGTACATTTAATAACTTTTAAACCGATGTTAAAATGAATCGAACGCCGGCATGTTTGTTACACGTGACTAAATAACCCGGATGTTTACGTCACTAGTGTGTAAACGCTACACTATGGAAGCACTATGCAACGCAGCCGTGCATCTAGCGTCAAACCCGGAAGGATTAAACCTTATTGCTTCGATCCAACACGACAAAATAACCCTACCGAAGGAAAGTCTGCCTTGGATGTGAAAGTTGTGGCGCCAGATGGTCTTTTCGGGCACAAAATAAACTTTAACGAACGAGTGAATCAGGCGGGGGGTGAGTGGTGGTGCGGGAGCTGCACAGGAATGGACAATCCGCTAATGAATGTGTGCTGTCTGGAAATAAAAGAACTCGAGGATCGGTTCCTTGCGGACAATCTCAACTGCCAATATCCAACAGGTAAAGTGACACACAGCACGAGCAATGCAAAACGTGTGGAACTGACGAACTATTTCAGGAAAAAGAAAAAATAGTAAAATTAAATGTATCATCGTTACAGCGCCCAACCTCCCCTAGCTGTTTTTTTTCTTTTCTTTTTTTGCGTAGCGTCCCGATGATGTAAACGAAAGGTTGCAAGAAGGTTGTGTATTAACCGTGTTTATTTATAGACAGAATGAAGTAAGGAAATGCGAGACGCCGTTACCTAGGCTGGTTATCAATGGTTTGGATCCGAACGAAATTAATAGAAATGCAAATGAAACTCGAAGGCACCACAGGAAGAACAGCGGGACAGAACACAAATGTAGTACGTCGCACATGACACATGATAATGACACTAATCCACATTCTATAAATTTTTTGGTAAAATAAGATTATGAACATGGTCAATTTGTGAAGTATAAACAACTTACGAGCTAATAAAACATAACGTCCTGGTCCCCGTACTTGACAATGTTCACACTCAAATGAATTATGAAATAAAACAGTCCGTGCAGTATAATAACGAATACCCCCCCCCCCCCCCCCCACCCCCTAAACATGCCTACCTTTCGCTTTGCTTTAAATTTGCTTCGCTTCTCCGAGATCTTTCAGTGGCCGTAGGGAGACCTCGATTTGTGCCGGCTGTTGTGAGAGTGAAGGCTCCGTGTTGCTAGCAGTTGCGGGAATAGCCGCCAGAGATCCTCCATCGGCTTGATTATTTCCCACGTCTGGTTCTTTAAAGATACTCGGTACTGCGTTGGGCTTTAGTATTAGGCGTGTGGCGTACCCCATCTCAAATTGTAACATATTTTCTTAGTCCTCATGCCTGAAATGTTCGCTGCGCGCACGCCTGCTTGTCCTTCGGGAGGTTGACAGCACTTAGCAAACAAACCATTGTCTACTCAAGTCGTTTTTTTTTTGTTTTTTTTTGTTTTTTTAGGGGGGTCTCGCGGGTCTTTCCTTGCCGACGCCTTGCAAAATTTTGCAATACACAAAGGCATAAGTGACAGTTTGTGTCCTCCTCGTTGTTATGTCTGCGTGAACTACTGTTCGCCAAGCGAGTATACACACTTGTTACGTCACCACTCGGGGGCGTTCCAACACGGAAGTACTTCTATGTTGAAGAAAAGTTAAATAAATCAATATAAGGGTGTATTCTTCAGCTCTTATGCATTTTTCGTAGCTAAACTAACTATTTACTGCCGATCAAGCCATACATGTAAAATTAAAGGAGCCTTCCTTTAAATAGTAAATCCAATTAAATCAATGTTGATATTCGTCAGAAATTGTGTGCTTCAAAAAGTCGAAACATAAAATGTTTTTAAAACTGAAGATGTAATACAGGGGTGTCCAAACTTTTTCCTCTGAGGGCCACATACAGAAAAATAGAAAGCTGCAAGGGCCACTTTGATTATTATTTTTTTTAGTTATTTATTAAACATGGTATAAAGAAATTGTTGATATAATGTACAGTGTACTTATTGAAAACTGCTAACAGCCACAAGGCAAATAGTGATCGCTGTGTGCCACTATAAGATACGCCTCTCCACTGAGCAGCAGATGAATCCCAACTTGACATTCTGAACCACAACAAGAACAATCGGTAGTAAACCAACCACACTTAAGAGCTATTCATTTAATGTGATGTTTTCACAAATTGGACCTTGACACTCAGCAGCGAGTGGATGAAACTCTTTCTGAAACTGAAACGTTCAATCCACCCTCTTTTTTTTTTTTTTTTAAATAGCATTGAAAAATTATTTTTAGTATTTGCTGCGGGCCGCCAAAAAAATTTATGGCGGGCCGCAAATGGCCCCCAGGCCTTAGTTTGGACACATCTGATGTAATATACATTTTTCAAAGAAACATATGCAAAACGGAGTCAGTTGCTTTACATATAAACGTCTGACACAAGTAAAAGTAAGCTCATGAGTCTTCTTTGCTTAAAATCGTATATACATTTCCCCACCACTCTCATGAGGCGCTCCCCCTAGTGGCCCGCCAAGTAATTGCTCAATACGTAATGAACAATGGAGCCCTTATAGTGGCAGTATATTAACTACAACTATCGATACTTGGCATAGGCGAATCGATAATCTATCGGGAGACAAAGTATCACGATTTATCGTGATATCGATATATCGTCACACTCCTAATTGATACTTGCAACAACGGCTGATGCCAGCAGGGTTGACTGGCCATCTGGCATACAGGGTAGTTGCCCGGTGGGCCAGTGTCTTTTAGGACCAATGCAGTGCTTTTCCTCTATTTTACCCCAAGAGACCGGCCAACAATTTAGAGGGACGAGGCCATTAATCTATTTTGAATATAGAC
Organism: Festucalex cinctus; assembly: GCF_051991245.1. Classification (NCBI taxonomy): domain Eukaryota; kingdom Metazoa; phylum Chordata; class Actinopteri; order Syngnathiformes; family Syngnathidae; genus Festucalex; species Festucalex cinctus. The sequence goes on along the minus strand of NC_135418.1, from coordinate 3,919,382 downwards.
AGCAAACTAAACCAACATCAGCAGTTTGCATGTTCTCCCCGTGCCTGCTTGGTCTTCTCCGGGTACTCCAGTCTCCTCCCACATTCCAAAGACATGCATGGTAGGTCAACTGGGCGCTCCGAATTGTCCCTAGGTGTGCTTGTGCGTGTGGATGCGTGTTCATTTCTGTGTGCCCTGCGATTGGCTGGCAACCAGTTCAGGGTTGTGCCCCGCCTATTGCCTGAAGCCAGCTGGGGATAGGCTTCAGCACCCCGCATCCCTTGTGAGGAGCAAGCGGTGATGAAAATGGATGGATGGATAGATGAGTAAATGTTATGCATCAAAAGTACTCGTGATATCTATACTTGTATCGATATTGGTGACGACTCAAGAGTTGAGTACTCATACTGGTATATCGGTCTGGAAAAAAAGTGGAACGGAACATCCCTAAATTAGTTGGTAGGTACAGCAAGTAAGACTCAGTAATAGGTATGTATAATGTGTGTGTGGTCGAAACCCCAAAAAACAAGCCACATTGATGTAATAATGTAACATTCCACATCATAGGCTGTGTCTGGTAATAAAGCATTGCTGGGGGGGTGAAAATATATCCCGTTGCGACACCCAGTGTGACTTTAAGGCCGGTTTAGAGCAGGAACAAAGCTCAGGAAGGAAATGCAGAAGACACACAGTGCAAAGAAAAAACAATTTCAAACAGCAAAACAAAAGGGGGGGGGGGGGGGGGGAACTAACTTCACACATCTTCACTTTTAACTGAGCCAGTTAATGAGGTCAGTTGCTGGCAAAGTTCAATTGACTTCATTAGTGCTGGTAAATGGATTATCTGCTCTGAGGTTATTTGTTTGTTGGCAACTAGTATTTTCCATGATGGAACTGTCCTCATCCTTTTTGTTTGTATGCTCTGTCAGCTTTTTGCTCTTGTGACTCTCATAGTAGCAACTATGAGCAAAATGACAATTAAACAAGAACGTACCATTTGAGATTGATTAATTCAACATCTTTCAAGTCGTCTTTCACTCAATTAGGGAGTACACTTTTCTCACACGATAAGTGCATGTGGTCCCTCCGTGCCAGTGCCCCCAACACACGCCGGCCCGATATGCACCACGTTCCATGTTTGGCTAAACTGCGTAACAAATTGGAGGAGTGGGGGAAAAAAAAACAGGAGCCAAAGACACAAACTAAACTCCCTCCTGGACAATTCCATGCTGTATTATTAATACAACAGCATAGTGCAGGTCTCGGTGCTGTAACCTGCTAAGATGGGGAACATGCTCATGGATGAGATCAAGGTGACTGAACACACACAGAGCAGCAGGCCAGATGCTGCTCAGGCGGCATGGAGCGGCTCACGCTGTGTACTTGGTGCCTGCCGCATAATTGGGAATTATTAAACACGACTCTGGTAGCGAGGTGATCATGAAATTGTGTTTGCGGTCTTGAGGGATGAACGCAAGAATTAAAAATGTTACCATTTGTTAGGAAGCGGTGAAAAAATATCTTGTCCTAAACCTCCCATGACTCCAATTCTTTTTAAGAAACAAAGAAAACGCATTTAGACAAGAGGGAGATAGATGCTTCACAATGGTGTTATAAATTGTGGATTGTTGTAAATTGCAATGTGGATAAATATTTCAGTAGCAATGGAAGCAACATGATGCAATGCAGCTTGAGATGCCGCCTATACAGCATGTCTACAAGCTGTTTAATACTTGAACGGAAGAACAACTAAACTTTTGCTGGAATAAAAGGCCTTGAACTAACATTTAAGATAATATTATGACTAGCTTTTGTTTTATAATTCCAAAACATTAGCTGCATGCCACAATGCAAATAATAATGCTTTATTTGTTGTTGTTGTATGTTTCAGGACACGTATAACTTTATTTCATTCCACAAAAGTGAGTTTCAGATTCTGGACACAATGTGGTTAATAAGCCAACACTATAAATATTGTACACACCACAAAAAAACGAATATTCAGTATGATAAAACAAAACCTCCAACATATATTCCCTGAGCAGTCGAGACAAGTGACAGGCTTTCAAACAAATTCATATTAATGGCAGTGTCGCCACAGTTAGCTTGAAAAAGTAACTTAGTTACATTACTGATTACTTGCTTTCAAAAGTAACAGTTCCTTATTATTTGCTTCAAAACTAATCTTTGTCATGTTGCTGATTACTTGATTTTAAAAGTAACTATGTTGAATTACAAGTAACTTTAATAGTTACATTAAACAGATACCAGCAAGTTTGCTCCAAAAAAATTACGTTTTTGCCAATTCATTTGAAGTCCATTTTTAACATTAACAGTTAAGAATATGTATTTTTGTAATATATGAAATAAAGTCAACCTTTTTGACTTATCATAATTATTATTTTTTTTATTAGATTTCTATTTTTTAAGAGTCTTTCTAGACTTCACTTTAACATAAATACATTTTGTAATACCAGCTAAAATAAAGGAAGTCTTTGTTAATTCACTTAATATTTGTCTATTAATATTGTAATTGCAAAATTCAGCATTTCTAATGTACAAAATAAATATAAATATTAAACTTGGGGACCTCCTGCCGTCACACAAATGTAATTGAAGTTGGAAAACACTGTTGACAGCAAAGAGTGTGCAACAAACCTTAATATTTTTGTTTTTAGCTGAGAAAAACTCAAAATACCTACTGGATGTATTTCCAGCTGGTAAATGCAAATCACTCTCCTCCCTCTTGCTGTTTATGGACACAAGAGCCAGAATGTGAATTGAAATGCTTACTCAATACATTTCACTGTGTTCAAGACCAGAGTTTTGCATTTCCCTTTTAAGGTATAGTTATTTATTTGTTTGACTTTAGTGAGTAGGCTCTATTATAGTATTAGGAAACGGTGTCTTCTTGTATTTTATTATTCATTAACTATTCGTTTTCCAATACAATACGTGCGTGAAGGAGGTACCGTGGCTGAGAAGTATGCACTGTTTAGTTAAGTCACTATCAGAAATACTGATGTTACCTGCATGTGGAAGTAAACAGTCTACAAAATAAAACTTTGAGATATTACTTTGTAGAAGAGTAACTGTGGTCTGTTAACTTGACTGGAAGAAGTAATGTTAGATTAAGTAGTTTCTCAAAAACATGCACATTTGGAGTAATGGTTTACTGGCGTCACAGAATATTTCCCTGCTACAGCACTTTTGAATCACTATGCAATAATATTTTCCCGCATGATCTAAAATAATGTTGGAGGAGGGGAGGAACTGCAAGTGGCTTGATATAGCAAAGCAGCTGAGGGTGTTAGTGATTGTCCTATATTGCTCATGCTCTCATGGATTACTTAATTATCAGCCAGTGCCTACGTTCTGCTCTGTTAATGGTAGGCAATATGGCCTTTGCCTCACTTAAAGAATAAATTGTATTGCTCCATCTCTTTCCATCTTGCAGTGAACACCCCTTCACGCACGCATATAAACACACCTTTTTTCCTTGCTGCTCATAAAGATCATTTAGGCTTGAATGGAAGAGTCGTGTCGAAGCAAAATTCCAATGAGGTCCAACGCTCAATTTCATTAATTGAGCATCTTCATTTCCTCTCAACCTGTTTGTACAAATAAAATAAAGGATCCTCATTGGCACATGCTGGGTTTATGATTTTGGATCAGGAGGGATGAAATTTCTTTTTGAAATTTGCAATTGTCACAGTGGGAAGCAATGTTGTCTTAGCAGACACAATAAATTGCAATCATGAAATCAGTCAGATGTGACATCAAGAGAACATCAGAAGGAGAAACTATAGCAATTCTTCCCCCCATGCAAAAGTCAGATATTCAAGCAGTTCAGTTCCTTTTAGAAACCACTGCTAACAAATGCTGTCACTGAACTTTGTCACTGAACTAATATTTATCATATTACTATGATGCAAAATGAATAGACGGCTATATCATTGGTAATTGCATCACGGCAAATCATAACACGAGCGGAAAAGTAAAAAATAGAAAAATCGGACTGGATGCTTAATAAGTTCAATGGTATTGCTGGTGTTGGGCCAAAACCTTGTGCAGTATATCCAAATTCGTCATTTTTCAGGAGACCACAAAAACAGCTGCAACATGAAAGAGCGGAAGCCATTTTCAACACTTTTGATCGGTCAATTATTTGTTAATTAATTAATTAATAAATACATAAATAAATACATACATAAATAAATAAATAAAACAGTGATGGACAAATGAAGTTTCATGAAGCACTTGTGATATTTTTTTACTCCTCTAGATGGCACTTTTGGTTTAAAGATGCAGTGGAAATGTAATCAATGTCCAATGCACTAGCCTTTATCTTTACCAAGAGCACCATCTAGAGGAGCAAAACATCTATATTGGAAGGGCTTCATGAAGCTTAATTTCCCCATCACTAGCAAAAAAAATACCACCCATATGTGTGGACTGAGCAATTGTATAGATTTTTGAAAGAAACATATGAAAATGACTAAATTGTGACTTATGAGGTTTTACCCCGATGTCTGCAAAATATGCAGTACAATGATCTTTATTTTTGAACTGTAGTCTAAAATGTTGTTTCCTACTGAAATGAAGTCACAGCAATTAAAGATAAAATATGAAGAGCTCTCCAAAATTTGCTCAAAAATCTCTAAATCCATTTTGATTATCACAAAATTCAACCCTTTTTTTTAGCATTCATTTTACCCTGTTGAAAAATTCCTTGACTCATTCAAAACATTTTCAGTAAGAACTGATTATACAAAAATTATGACTCCAAAATCAGATTTTTTTTTCACACAACTTTATGAATGCAGATATTATTTTAAAAATGAACTTACGCAGTTTATCAAATCATCTGATGAAAATGCAATGCATTATGGGTCTAATCAAGTATAGTATTGTAGTTCTCTTCCATATACATAATTGAAAACATTTAGGGATGAGTGACTACTGATACCAAATATCGGCTGATATGTTATTTCAAGGTATCGGTACTATCAGCTTCCCTCTTGTGGCCGTTTTATTTTTCATTGCACCTCCATAACTCGACAAATCTAGCTCCACCGGTGCACCTGCACTACTGACCAGGTCCAACACTATGTTCAACCCGATTTCAACCAAACTAGATATGGAGAAGAAATCTTCCTAATGTTTGTTCAAAAGGTTTACGCCTCATGTGTTTTCGTCTGTTATGGGCAAGCATTAACATCTACATGTCAGAGGATTATTGAACATTAATTACATTTGCATTTTCTCTCTTGACGGAATTGTGGCTCCTTATCTGGGATCTCCACGCGGAGACAGAGAACTATTGATCTGCGCCATGTTGTCATTCACATGATAATTAGGAGCAGGTGAGAGGTCATCCTCCAGTCCGTTTCAACATCTGGATGAGAGTACCTCAAGGACGACGGGGACCGCAGCATGCCGAGCCCCAAATGTCGTTTATGTGCCTAAGTCAATTATACAAATTGTCTAATTAATTCTGACATTCCAGCAGAGAGGCTCAGCAATCAATGAAGCCAAAACCCACGCAAGGGAGCCCAAAGAAACCTTTATGTTGCAGATGTAAAGAAAAAAAACAAACAAAAAAAACCTCACCAAGAGGAATATGTAGAAATACAATTGTAACAATAGTCACTGTAAGTCATCTGCAGTAACTGTAAAGTGTCTTTTATCTCAGTTGAAGCTTATCTATAATTAAAACTATATTTTAAGGGCATGCAAATGGAGGCTTTAGCAGACCTAACATATAGCGTATATATCTTTTTCATTGTGCTGAGAGCATAGATCTTTTACAGACACTCGGCTTCATAAAAAGTAACTGTGTTCTTTTTCATGAGTAAATAAAGTGATCTCACATTAAATTCTGTCATAGCTGCAATTATGTTAGTATTAATGCGATGAATAATTCTGTTTGTACAGTGCAAAAGTGCTTACAGTCAAAATGTAATGATCAAGTGAAACAATTGTGAAAGAATATCTCAAATGCTCTATTTAAGAGTGTTTGTGTGTTTTACCACTTGGGAAAGGAATTTGCTAATGCAACAAAAACAAACAAATTGCCACTTTTAGTCTGTAAAAGCAGATTTGTGTCTGTTAACTGTAACGCGGTGGTCCAGCTTCCCAAAGTTTGTCTCATGTAAATGAACATCCAAACTGGATTTAAATGTGCAAATGCAAAACTTGCATGCAAATGTGCTTGACATGCCTGTGGAGGATGCAGTCAAACAATGCAAATATTGCCCCCTTGTGGTTCCATGTGTACTCATGGGTGTTGAATCTGTCAGGCCTGTTACCTGTTGTAAAATGTTATTTCAGGGATGAAATGAGTTTCAAATGGGAAAACATGGCCTTTCTGACAATAACAACTTTCTGGGAATCAAAAGCCCAAGTCAAGGTTCTAAGAATTTTTCATTTGCCAAACATAAATGTAAATAAAGTAACCAAACCTTCCAATTAGCACTCACCATCAATCTCTGCTTTCGCTCTTTGTCTCATTAGAGCCGAGTAAATCTCAGTGTCACGTAAAGTCACGCCTGTAATTTATTGGCTCCTTAATACTGACGGCCATAGGTCGTGAGCGGTGCTGTGAGGCATTCTATCGGGTTTATCTGTGCGGGTCATTAACCTTGACCCGGTGCAAAAGCACTTGAGCGCAGGAAGCTCCACGTCCCGCCTGCGCACGTTTCACTGCCCCCAAGAAGTTGCTCGCCGTGATGGCCGCTCACTCCACCGCCCTGCTGGCTCAAGTGCTTCACGCTCGCCTTAATTGTCATATGGCATCCAGCGCCACTTTCTTAATTGATCTGACCTTTCACAGCACTTTTTCTCATTTCCAAACCCACTTTCATTGTTCCATCTGGCACTTTTAAAATGACATCTGGTTGACTGTACTATACCCGCTGATCTCTGTACAGTTATTTTTAATCTTAATTTATGTTCCGACAGATGCTGGTTTTAATAGGTGAGGGGCCAAAGTGAACTCCCAACAACAGCCTGTGTCCATAACACTTCCCTTAACAATTTAAATATTGACACGAGCCAGGTTACCAGCCAAATCGGCTGCTAAGCTGCCCTTCTTGTGTTGTTCCCTATTAACCAAACATCACAATGAGGGCTACAAATAAAGATGATTTTTAATAATCGATTACTGTCTCACTTTTTGTGTCAACTGATGATTAACATAAACATTCCTTTATTCAAAAACAGGACATTATATCAAATTAGTGAAGAAAATGCGCAAATATTCAGTCAGGAACATGTCAAAAAATTGACAAATGTTTAAATCATTGTTTTATTTTCTTTGTCTTATTTTGATCAAAACAAAAAGAAGAAGTCTGTTCTCACGGAGAACTACATAAATCTGAGAATATTTACTTAGAGAGGTTAAAATTCCAAGGATTTGGTCAATTATTAATTTAAAAAATTAATAAATTGTAAAAATAAATAAATAATAAAAAAAAAATGTAATTTTATACTTGATTATTTTCCAATTAATTGTTGCACCTTTTATCATATTAAAAAAACATCTTTATCAAAATATCAATTTAGCCAGTAATTGACATTTTTTGCACCATCTGCGATTTTAAAAAGTATTTTTTCTTATTTCAAGTTTTGAAATGTGATCATTATCCTATCACAACTTCTTTTAGTACTGTTATTTGTATATCACTATGACCATATTCTTTTTGATTATGCAGCAATCTTATCCACTCGTAACGTTGTTGTAATCTCTTTTTACCCCGTTCCCCAAACTGCAGCTCTCCTGCTATCTCCCAACATGAACCACATGCTGCGGACTCCCTCATCCCTCCATTGAATACCTCATTTCCCTCTGTGACATTTTCCAAAAGATAAATTTCCTATGGCTTGCATTTTCATGGGGAAGTGCTCCGAGATGGCGCTACTTGCAGGCTGTTAAATTAGCGCCATATAATTGACTGATTAAACGCTTATTGATTGCTGAGGTCTGGATGGGCAGAGGATATGATACGCTTGCATTTTACACAGTTCCCCACTTCATGATGCGATACATAATACAGACATTTTAAGAAAATCCCCACCCCATAGTTTTGGAATTTCTGCTTACGGACTGAGGGATAGAACTTTTATCAAAATCATAATTTGAACAGTAACCCATTTTATTCTCAGCATAATCTCAATACAGACCTACAGTATGGTTTATTGCTTGTATAGATGGATAAATTGCCTGATTTCACCAACTGCTGACTGGTAAAACTTTAGGCATACTTGCTTTTAAACAATTCTCTCTCTTTCTTTCTTTTTTTTTTTTTTTTTTTTTTTTAAGATATATTTCTTCACACAAATAGTCTTTAACCTACACCTCACTAAGGCAATTTTTTTGGTAAGCTTAGTGCTCTTTCCCCCCAAAAGTTCATGAAATAACATGGTGTGCCACATGGATCAATTTTAGGCCCCTGCAATGTTTAACTTGTATAGGTTCCTCCTTGGCATTGTCATTAAGATGCTGTCTGGTAGACTAAATGTGAGTATATTCTACTGGGATTTAGTGTTAATTTTGTCTGCAATTTTAAAGTTAGTCTCAGTTTTAGTCCAATTTCAGTCACACTTGTTAGTTTTCATCACAGTTAATCAACCTCATCCCTTTTTTTATTTCGTCCATTTTTTGTTGACTATAAGTTGAGCATTTTAGTCTTTATTTTTGTAAAAGAAAACACAATTTTATTTGTCTAGTTTTAGTCAGCAAGAACTGTCAATGTTTTAGTATAAGTCAGGACAACCATTTTACCCTTATCTACATTTATTTATTTTTTTGTCAGCAGATTATATTGAACATTTTGGGATCTAAAATTATTTCACATACAATTTTCTCTCATCTTTTTGATGAAAAACAACTTGACACACAATTACAGTGGCTCCATACTATAAGCTAGTAAATTAACCAGCATTAGTTAGCAGTCCACGTCCGCCTCCCAGTTCTGAGGACTCCGGTTCGAGTCCAGGCTCCGGCCTTCCTGGGTGGAGTTTGCATGTTAATTGGGCGCTCTGAATTGTCCCTAGGTGTGCTTGTGAGTGTGGATGGTTGTTCGTCTCTGTGTGCCCTGCGATTGGCTGGCAACCAGTCCAGGGTGTCCCCCGCCTACTGCCCAGAGCCAGCTGAGATAGGCGCCAGCACCACCCGCGACCCTTGTGAGGAATAAGCGGTTAAGAAAATGGATGGATGGAGAGTTAGCAGTCGCATTAACATTATTGTTGGAACGTTATAGCCGTTGGATTAATGTTAAGTTATAACTATAATTTACTTTTTTTTCTTTTTTTTTTTTTTACCTTTCACCATGAATACACCTCCTGTCTGTCCCATGGCCACGTGTTTTAGGAGGTGTGTTACACATTTTTGTTCAAAGAACTACAATATCCGTAGCTCTTAGTCCAGTTTTTATTAATTGAAGGACATTTTCATCTCGTCTTCATTAGTCAACGAATATGCATTAGGATTTAGTCCCACTTATTGTTTATTAATGAGGGTTTTAGTCTAGACTAGTTTTAGTCTGGTGAAAAATGTGCGTTGACGAAATAATTTTGGTTATTTTTTTTTGTTGTTGACGAAATTAACACTATTCGAGTCCAGGCTCCGGCCTTCCTGGGTGGAGTTTGCATGTTCTCCCCGTGCCCGCGTGGGTCTTCTCCGGGTACTCCGGTCTCCTCCCACATTCCAAAAGACATGCATGGCAGGTTAATTGGGCGCTCCAAATTGTCCCTAGGTGTGTTTGTGAGTGTGGATGGTTGTTTGTCTCTGTGTGCCCTGCGATTGGCTGGCAACCAGTCCAGGGTGTCCCCCGCCTACTGCCCAGAACCGGCTGAGATAGGCGCCAGCACCCCCCGCGACCCTTGTGAGGAATAAGCCGTCAAGAAAATGGATGGATGGATGGATGGATGGATGGAAATTAACACTAACTGCAATTAATGACAATTGCGATAGATTGACCAAAAAGCACTTTCACCTCTTTTTTTTTTTTAATTGAGTTGCTGTACTTCATCCACATCATGTAATTTTCATTGGTGTGTTCTCAGTGTAGATTTACAGCAAACAATGACAAGTATATTTATCAAATCAAATTACTGCCCTGTAATAAATGTGAATTGCACATCGGAAAGAATGAAAATCAAAGCCGACTGCTGGACCTGCCTGGAGTGCAGACTTGCAATTGGTGTAATTGCATGCATTGTGTTTGCACAGCCTGATTTAAATCTTTTTGATAACCAATTAGTGACATTTTTGGAAGTCTCTAAAGGCTTTAGCAGGCATGGAATGACATGCGGACCTCAAGGTCACAACGGGCTTCCCCCTTGAAATCCTCCAATGACTGATAGACACGTCTTCCCTCCTGAGTCGTGCTGGAGCGGACACACCACAGAACATCTGTTCGCAAAGTGCCCTGATGGAGTTGACACAATGCGCACGCACACACGCCATCCATGCCTAACAAACCCAATTCCCCGGCTGGGGCCAGATGGTGGTCTGCGCCGCCGCTCCCTTCCCTCCTCATCCAGGACAAATTATGAGGAAGAACTTTCTGCAGGTACCGCCCCAGGCACACCTGTGCCACTCACCGCTGACCACCCTCTGGTGGCTTCCAATGTTCCCACCTGTCAAAAGACAAATTGGCCAACAGACTGCGCTTTTATGAATTCACCCCGCGGTCCATTTTTTAAAAAGAGGTTAAGGAAAATCCTTGGCCTGAGCAGCTCAACATTGAGACACCTCTATTCTTTGAAAAGTTAAGAAGCCTTGAAAGCGGCTTTAGTGCCATATCCTGCTCATGGTCCACCATTGATCTGATTCAAACTCGCAAAGCTACGTCTATTACTGCTGTCCCATCATTGACATGCTCGACCACCAGTTGGTGCTTTACTTCATCATGAGTTGGAACACATTGGACAGTATTTTTTCTATCATACATTTTATTCAGAGTTACATTCGGAAAGCTGGATGCCCAATACACACTGGGGCCTTGATTATTCGTTCATTGAATTGATTTGGATTGACAATGATCGAGAGGGATTGTCCCACACTCTTGTCATATTTAAAAATTAAATACGATGACATCCACTAAACATATTCGCAGAGCGCCGAATCTGTTCGTCTGCAGATTGATCAAATCTACCAAAATTGCCACAAGTTAGACCTGCTTTTTGCAAGTCTAAAATCTAGTGTATTTTTTTTGTTACAACTTTTCCAAATGTGTTGCGTGTGTGGCAGGTCTCTCATCGCATATCTACAAATTCACAAACATTACATACACATTTTTACACAGACTGCATGGGTGTTTCTCTGTGAAAATAGAGCCCTAAATGTTTTTTTTTCTGTCGTAACTGTTTTGTTAGGCTGCTCAATTAATTCACCCACTCCTTTATGCTTTGTAATACCTGTGGTTATGATAGGTTTGTCCCTTCATTATGTTTTCAGAATGTGAGGTTTGTGCCAATGATGACATTTTGAGGATAAACTGAGTCCAGGCATGCCATGACATATTTGTATGTCTTTTCTTCTTTAAATATTATTATTTGGGATGGGCGAGTACTGATACCAGATATCAGTATCGTGCCGATACCAGCCATAATGAGGTATCGTACTCGCGATGGCAGCCAATACTCTTGTGGCCATTTTCCAATCAGGAAATAGAAATTAGGAGAATTTAAAAAATACCATTAATTCCACACATTTGTTTGAATGATGTGGGCCTGGTGACTGCCGCTGCTTTCTTTCCCTCCCTCCTCCACGGCTTGGAGAGGGATTAGGTGTATTATTATTTTACTTTTTACAGGTGGACATTTTAATTGCGCTTTCACACTGGCCTGTTTTTTTCTGTTGTGTAGATTTGGTGAATGTCTGTATGCAAAAAACA
>NC_135418.1:3792500-3902500 GCF_051991245.1 Festucalex cinctus | reverse complement strand
AGTTTGAATGAATTTGAAACCTGAAGGCAAAATCTACAAACCGCTGTGAAAACCCCAACGAGCTGGGAGACTTCCCCCGCCGATCATCCAATTTGGCTGGTAACAGCGTGTGAAAAAAATAAATAAATAAATAAAATAAATAAATAAAATGGCAGCGGGCAGGAGGAAGAAAAAAAAACGACCTCTCTCTGTAATCTTCCATCACCCTGCTTTTCTTCTTTTTTCATGCAGCATCCCACTCTGATACAGCACATTAATCATAAGCAGACAAACAGCGTGTTGTGTCTGTTGGTAATTGTCACTCTCATCCATACTTAGCCTATAGCTACTCTCAACATGAACTGATAAAGCTTTCCATTACTGCGACACAATGTAGGACACGTTCCATCAATGGGAGCTTGAGAGCAAGGACTCCTGTAGCAATATCACAAAAAGGCAGTTTATCTGTGCACAGTAATGGAATAACACAATTCTACTGAGAGCGTGTTTTTTTTTTTTATTATTATTATTTGGTGGCATTACTCAATTAGGAGGAACAACGTTTTTACACTGGGAGGACGACGCTCTCCAGGATGGCGCTCGTGTTATTAGCCCCTCCACATCCCAACCGTTTTCATTTGTGATATTCACACCTCCAGCTAGAACCATTATCAATATCATTATAATTATCGTGACAGTTACCAAATCGTGTCACTCCCAACTTTTAATTGCCCCACAATTTATTTGCAATCAGAGTGAACAGACAATTTAATTTCCAAATTAACATCCCAATTGGAACTATTTCATATAAACACAAGAGCAAAAATAAATAAAAAAATAAAATAAAAAAATAAAAAAATAAATAAATAAAAGTTTGACGGCGCGCAGGCAAATTGCATCAAGATGAAGTGAGGCTTAAAAAAACCAAACACATATGCCCTTCAACTGACACATTATCATTGTCCAAATAAACCATGCCTTGCCTCATTGCTTCTCAATATGAAAGAGCAGTCATTTGAGCATAATGGTCAAGCAGGGCCAAAGAAATAAAATAATAAAGGCATTCATTAAATCACAAGTGCTAACTTTTCTAATAAAAGATCCTGGAAGCTTAATTAATAGCGGTCATTAGCACTCGTTTAAAACTTATCGATTTAAGCGTAACAATATGTTAAAATAATGTTTCCTGCAACAGTCATCATCCTCCCTCCCGAGATTGGAGCCTCCGCATTGTAATCAACAGATTGTTAGACATGTATTTGCTTGGCCACTGACAAAGGCTGACGTATGGGGTCGCCGGGACGCTTCGTAATCCATCCACCGCCACAATTTATGATCTTATTTAATTGTATACACAAACATTGAGGTGATTTAGTTGACATGGTGGAAAGATGAAATCCGTTTCTATTAAAAGGGTTGCTCACCCCTGCAGCCTGCAGCCAGAAACACCTTTCAGTGACTGCTTTTAACAACATGGTTATTGTTTTATTGATCAGGATTTTATTACAGATTTGACACCCATGTTATGAGTTAATCGAACCACATATAATTTTTGACACATATTTTAGAAGACTGCAATTAATTTAACTATTTTTTTTTTCCTGCAATTTCAGTGTTAACGAGGTGTGGCAGAGTGTTCCATTTGTCACTCATGCACTTTCGTGCACCGAGGCCTGGTGCCTGACCCTAATGGAAGGTGCGCAAATGGTCAATCGAGCAAGCAAGCGTCTGCACTCCCTATCTCGCCGCCGAAGCGACATCTTTTGTTCTAGGAAGTCATATCACTATTAAGGAAGCCATTCTTAGTCCTATAATTCCTCCTTTCTGCACTTAAATGCTCCGAGCTTATGAGAAAATTATACAACTCAGCCTTGGCTACAAAGTCCTCTGAAGATGTGTCATTTTTCAGCCAGTGTACGTTTAACCTGTGAGGAGGGGGTGCTAACAACATTTGCTGTGTGACAAAGGATTAATATATTTTCTTAAAACACAAATTATGCAACATTGGCTTCAAATCAGGACAACATGGACGCCTGCTGATGGTATGTGGACAGTTAAAGAGGGGCAGGGGTCCACGGAACATAACAACGTGTCAAGCTGAGATAAAGCTCAAGCCTAATTTATGCCTCCACGTTTGCTCTCGCGTCGATGAGCGCCGTCGATCACATGATCGACGCGAGCCATGAATTTTAAGTGCTGCGTCGCTCGTGGCCGGCCGACGTGCACACGTCGCCAATCCTTGGACGCACGTCGATGACGGGGCGTCGCTCGCTTCTGATTGGTCCGTTCGATGGCGTTTTTTCTTTTTTTTTCTCTCTCTCTCTCTCCCCGCCCCCCGCCCAGATAGTTTCCGTGAAGACAACTGGCGGAAACTATCTGGGCGGCGCAAATCGACTTCCCTGCTCGGAGACCACGGCTGTGCATGTGGATATGTGCCTGGGACGAGAGGCGGAAAACAACAATAACAAAAAAAATTTTTTTTAAAAATAAATAAAAAAACTGTGTTCGCTAAGCGCACGGCTGTTGCGTTTTGGCGAGTTTACGGCCGACACCGGTGCAAATTGGCAATAATTAATTGCCACGGTGATGAACTTACTCTCCCCCCGGCTTTGTTTCGTGTTTCTGAATTAAATTGAACTTCCTGAATCCGTCATAAAATGCAGAGGAATCGCCACTCTGTGGCGGTCCAGCCATAGCGACAGCGGGACTTGGTGTGAAACTCCAGCAGACACCGATGTGTATTGCGCACAAGTCGGAAGGCAAACGCACGAGCGGAGCTCCAACGTGACGCCTCGACGCGAGCCTCTCGCAGAAGCATACTGAGGCCTTCACACGTATACAATATATAGAAGGACTCAGTGGTCAATAGCCTCAATCGGTGTCAGCGCTCATCTCTGAGAGGTGCACATCTGCTGAACGCTGCACTATTTATCCATCAGAAGAATTATTAATTAATAGCTCGGCCCATCCTATATAATTGAGGACAGATCTGGAACGCCATTAGCTGTGATAATAAAGAGAGCGCTACCTCCCGCCCACCTGGGCACATGGGAGAAACCTCCTTTTAACTGGCTTCTTGTGGCCTTGTCAGCAAATGTATTCTTTTGCACTGAGCAGTAGTTAACAACGTATAGTTTTGTCGAACCAATTTCACTCTCTTTAAATCTTCATAGCAATTATCTTTTTTTTTTTCTTTTTTTTTTTTTTTTTGCATAATCGTTTTCAAGACCTTGGGGGGTCTACTGGGTCCAGTAACATCTTTAAAATAATTGTTAAGATAGTAATTTGAAGTTTTGTGGAAACTGCTTAATAATCAGATCTCAAAAGTCAATATTTGGCAAAGGAACTAAGTTGTGGATGGAGAAGACTTCATGAGGCTTTGATGTAAGTGAAGTGAAGTGATCTAAAAATAAAACCACGCTGGATGATGACTACATAAAAGCATGGACTGTACTGGATGTGTGCTGCCAGCATGTGTGTGCTTGCGTGTGTGCAAGAGCGTCCAACTGATAGCGACCGGGCATTTTGACTTTGACCATCTCACACCCCCTCTATAACACAGGGTTTTATTCACCATTGCTTTGCTTATAGTGTACTCCAATTTCATGCATTTGCTAGCTAACAGCCAATCAGAGCCAACACCGTTTTGCATACTGTGATTAATGGCCCGTTCATTCAAATAAAATCTAAAAATCACAACACAAAAATCTCTTTAATTCTTCACAATTCTAAATGCTGCTATTTACTTAGCTTTGCTCCTGCTTGTCTTATGAATGTGTTGAGCAAGGTTTGGGATATGTGTGCATTTTATTTCTTCAAACCATGATTGCGGATGTTATGCTTGCTATGGTGTGTAATATTGGATAGAATTGACATTGACTGCAAGAATAAAAAGTTCTATTCTAAAGACAGACACATGACTCTTGATCACCCGTTTATTATGACTATACATTTACATGCAGTCAGTAGTCAATGTAAGGCCATGTAAACATGCGCAAAACCCCTGAATATGCTCGTAACCCCGAGGTCACTCCTTTTGTAACCTGAATTCTTGTTCATATAAACACATTTGGAATACCTCGATTGACCGGAGCATTAGATTGTCTTCTGCGCATGCTCTATTTGTAGGGTAACTTGATCTTTGGAGTATAGGAACTACTTGTATGCGCAGCACCGTCCCAGTCGCTAAACAAGCCTATGAATACATTGATTTCTCCACCATGTTTTCATGTTAAGGTTCAAGTTTAATAACCCCTTAAAATTCGGATGGTCTCTGGCGGGCAAACATTCTTAAAAAAAATTTATAAACTATGCCGATACTCTAAATGGTTCAGGAACAGCTTCAAACTTACTTTGAATGCAACTTTTTTTTAAAGCATTTTCAGCAAAATTGCTCGTGTGATAAGGGGTTAAAGGACCACTGATTGTCACCCATTTCTGTCTCTAGGGCAAATCCACCAATAAAACAAAACTGCACCTTTCAAAGTGGCCTTTTTATTGTGGATGCAGTGCATTAATCATGGTGTCGAATCAGAATCTTGATACCTGTGAGGTGGGATGGATTATCTCAGCAAAGGAGAAGTGCTCATTATCACAGATTTAGACTGGTTTGCGAAAAAAAATATTTGAGAGATATGGTGATATTGTGTATGTGGATGAAGGTTTAGATCTTTGAGTTCATGTCATAAAAAATGGGAGCGAAAACAAAAGTGTTGTGTTTTTATTTTTGTTGAGTATACGTTCATGCTCTCGCAACCCACCGGAATACTCAAGCAGAGGTAAACAGACATGACAACACAGCAAAGAACCACACTTTTAAAGCGAGGAGGTAACCGACTACTTTATTGTGAAATTTAGAGTCCACTTTAAGAATTCTTCTATTTGTTTTCAAATCTCTCAATGGTCTTGCCCCACCTTATCTCGCTCTTGCACCCCTACACACCTGCCCGGTGCTTCAGGTCAGCAGACCAGACTCAATTGGAGGTACCGAGGGCTAAGCGGAGGCTTAGAAGAGATTGAGCCTTTGCTGTTGCCGGTCCCTCCCTTTGGAACAACCTTCCTCTAAATATTAGGCAATCCCCCTCTTTATCCTCTTTTAAAACACGTCTTAAAACACATCTGTATTCTTTGGCTTTTGGCGCACCATGAGACTTGTTCCTGGTGTTTTGTGGTGTGTGGAGTTTTAGTCTACCGATTTATGTATTTATTTATCTCTTTATTCACTTGCCTACTTATTTATTTACTGATGTAAAATGTATTTACTTGAAAAAAAACCTTGTATTGCACTTCAAAATGTTTGCTTTGTTCTTGTTTACTGCAAAACTGATATTTACGTTTATGTACAGCACTTTGTATACAGCAATGCCTGTTCTTAAAGTGCTTTATAAATAAAGTTGAGTTGAGTTGAATTAGTGTGGTGAGTGACATAAATGTATTGTATTTTATTGACCGTATAAAGTTAAAGCAAAATTGACATATATTTGTGTAATAACGTCCATCGCGCTTTCAAACATGTATTTATTTAAGCAGTTTATCCGGAATGTTTCAGAAACGGGAATTTTGACCTTGACCTCAATATTGACTCCATGCAAATGTAGATGTAGTCTATGTATCTCTGCAAATTAGATTGATTGGTTCAGCTTGGTGTCTATATTGTAAATTGATTATTGGGCTGTTCTCTCTAAATTGTGGGCCAGTGTCTTGGGGTAAAATGGAGGAAATAATTATATAGTGCCGCATTATCCCCAAAAGACACGAGCCGACCAGGCATCTACCCTGTATACCAGATGGCCAATCCAGCACTGCCTGATAGAGAAAAGTTAAAATTCACTGGTTGTGCCTGTCGATAAATTAAACTGGAAATTGAATTCATTTCCCAAATTAAGACTCCATCAAATGAAGCAAAAAGACAAAGATAATCACTGTGAATGAAGCAATATCATCCTGAAGTGCTAACATCTGTTGTAGACCTTACAGGCCGGTTATTGACTTTGAGCTTTTGAAAGATATCCAACTCAAAGGGAGGGTGCATGGATTTTATGTTTGTCCCAATTACCCTTGTAATGAGATGTATCTGAGCCTGTAGTAATGACAGTAATGAGGAAGATAAAAAGACAATGTGGAAAAACAGAGCAAGCATATCAATGACTCACAGTTCTGTGCCAGACGTCGCTCTCAGCCTGATGAATGTTAGGGACAAAGAAGAAGAAGAAACGCAAGATCCATGATTGCCAACAGCAAGGACAAAAAAATAAAATAATACAGGTCAAACTCCCGTGACTGCTAAAGTATATATGAATCATCACCCTTATTATCACTCTGACACAGCAAGAAGCTTTGTGTTATGAATGCTACTTAAGGAACACTTTGTAATGGGCACCAACTAAACCCAATCATCATCTGTCTTGGCCACTAACAACAAGACAATGCTTTACCGGAGATGCCTTGGTGTCATCTCATCATTGCACTAATAGCCAAAGCCCTGCAGGCAAGTCTTAGCCTCACCTAATTAGTCATCTTAAAATGCTTATTGGTGAGTAAGAGCCCATGATCAATTCAAACATTTAGCTTTGGAGCAAGGCTTGAGTTAGCACCAACATTGATTATCTGAATGAGCAAAATGGTCTGTAATAATGGACATTTCTTATGGAATCAGGAAGATTGCTTCTAGAAATGATCCAACCACAACCACCCTATTTTATTCCTCAATTAATCTTTTTTTTTTTTTTTTAAATTCCAGCATACTTTGCACATGTACAGTAAACTAAATACTCTCATCCCAAGTGAACATGCAGTAATAAAAACAATGCACCGTTCTATCATTGAATGCAAGCCAAGGTACCTTTATTTACAGTACATAGCACATTTCATACTTAATGTGTTTTACACAAGCAACACCTAAAATCCTTTACAAACACAACCGCAAATGACATTCAGAAACAAAGAGAAAATAAAAATATCTGACCAAAATAATGAAAATAACAAACTAACACATTAACAGTAGACTTTAAAAAGTTAAAAATAAATAAATAAAGTTTAAAACAAATAAAATTAAAGCAAAAAAAAAAAAGGTTTCTTAAATAAAAGTAGGTCTTTTAAATTAGTTACTAATTACTAAAAGACCATAGTGTGAAATTGATTTAACAATGTTTAGAAGACATTAATAATAATAATAATAATAAAAATGTATGGTGGGGAAAGAGCAAAGTTTTTAAGCTGGATTTAAATGAATTTACACTTGGAGCTGATTTGACCTGTGGTGGCATCTTATTTAATTTGTGTGCATCATAACAGGTAAATGCCACTTCATATATATATATATATATATATATATATATATATATATTATAGTCCTCACAACTACTACTTGACATTGTGACATTGTTACGATACATTTATCCTTTATGCTACTGTACACTTGCCAGATGCCTTTTCCTGATTATATGTTTTTAAGGGAAACAGGGAAACAAATGAAATGAATGGTAAGGCTGCTTTAATAAAGTTAAAATGCAGGAAGAGCATCCCAGTACGATACAGTGGCTTTTATTTTTCACCTGCGGCATTGTTCCACTCTCTGTGAATGACACCGGAAGTTGATGGGCACAACAATCACTTGACTTCCGGGTTTTGTGAAAAAGGTCTATTGTCTAACAAACTTGATAAAAACTCGGAAATCTGAGCAATGCCATCCAAATCTTAATATAAAAAAAAAAAAATCTATTTAGTCTTTTAGTGGGTTGAATAACCTCAAGGCCTTTAAGAACACCCTATGGATCTTCAAGATGTCCCATTTGGGATTGTTGCCTTAGGAAACTGACTTCCTTCACTGAGGAGAAAATTCCCAGCTGATTTAAGTCATACACTGTAAGATGGCACTGAATCCAATTTACCTCATGTCCTTACTTCCAACAAAATACAGTATATTCCTAACAGGCTCAGTTTATAGGAAGAAAAGATTCCTATTAAAAGCCATAGGAACCTAATGACGCAACCTTCTAATGAAAGTTTGTGGTAGTCATACAAAAAACGCAATTATGTTACGTTAGAAGGTAAGCACAAATTTCAAATGACAGTATATTAAAAACATGATTTTTGAGGATTTCTTGGTTATTCATAAATTATGATGATATTTTGACCGGGTCATTTTGGACCCACTTGAACATTTAAGGGTTTTGTCGCTGACATTTCACATTATTCCCATGAATCTATGTGAGGGGAATGGCATCTGCTTATCCAATAAGATTTAAATATTTCTAAAAGGGGCGACTCAGAGTGGCATCAAATGTCTTCCTTGCCTTTGTCTTGGCCAGGCTCAAGGTGACATGGGAGTGTGCGCTCATTACCACAGCTAACGATGACACGTATTCTCTGTGGAGCTAATTAAAGTGCAGAAGGGGTCTCTGCACCAGCAGCATGATCAGCAAACTAACATTTAAAGTATCTAAGAAAGTGGAAAATGTTTTTTTTTTTTTTTTTAGACACTGTGAAACACATGCTTGCACTTGCATTGTTTAAATGTTAGAGTGTACTTTCGATATGAAATTGATTTTGGAATCATGTCTTCATACCTGTGAACAAAAACTGGCTCCTGGAAGTAGGCTAGCTACAATTCACTACAACGTCGCTGTAGAAATAAGACCAAGCATATCCAAAAGTAACGATGCCATTAAAGCAACACAGGCGATAATAAGTAACAATTCACAATTATCCATCCATCTGTGTCCGAGCTAGCCCATTTTCCTCAGGCATGAATAAATGAGACTAAAGGGATTTTAGTATGAAGCATAATGGCAGTACAGCCTGTCATTCAGTATACTTACTCGGGATGGACCAATAACAGCCGATACCCAGCCTTATTTCAAGGTATCGATACGTGCGACAGTGGCCGAAACAAGTATCGGTTGCTCTCTTGTGGGCGTTTTATGATCAGGAACTTCAAATTAGAAAATAGAACTAGAAAATTACATGTAAATTTGAAGAAACATGCTATAAATGTCTCTTTAATTTTTATTTATTTATTTATTTTCTTTTGGACTACTCAAGATGATGAAAGAGTTGAGCGCTGTCTGAACAAAAAAGTGGTAGTGGACGTCCCTAGTACTGAGATTATTTTTAAAAATCAGACTTCACCATCACATTAGGAATTGTATAAAGTAGAATTACATACATTTATGGTATTGTCTGTGGTGAATATAATAAAAAGGGTGATCACAACAAATCTTAAAGGGATCGTTCGGATTTTTTAACATGAATCTCAATTTCATCCTCACCTCCAGTGTGTGCGATCAGCACTGACTTACCCCTGACAGCGTTCTGTGACACGAGTTCTGGTCCGGTGTTGGACGAGAGGAAAATAGTCCAGCAAGCTGGCTGGTGTCACGGAAGTAAAGCGTTTTTCTTCTAAAAACAATTTGTGTTCAAAAGAGTGATACATTTGCATCACAATACTCTTTTCTGAAAAAAGTCAGACGCCATTACTGCCAGCCACTACTTTTCTGTCCGTTCGTATCATTGCGCGTCACCCTGTAGACGGCTAATTGACGCACTGCAGCCAGCTGATCCTTCCGCTAGAAGTTGTTTGTCTTTTCGAAGGCGGTAGGATCAGCTGGCTGCAGTGCGTCGATTAGCCGTCTACAGGGTGACGCGCAGTGATACGAACGAACAGAAAAGTAGTGGCTGGCGGTAATGGTGTCTGACTTTTTTCAGAAAAGAGTATTGTGATGCAAATGTATCACTCTTTTGAACACAAATTGTTTTTAGAAGAAAAACGCTTCATTTCCGTGACACCAGCCAGCTTGCTGGACTATTTTCCTCTCGTCCAACACCGGACCAGAACTCGTGTCACAGAACGCTGTCAGGGGTAAGTCAGTGCTGATCGCAAACACTGGAGGTGAGGATGAAATTGAGATTCATGTCAAAAAATCCGAACGATCCCTTTAAGACCTGATGCAAATCAGGAATGGAAGAAAAGCACTTATTTTGGTTATACTGTGTGTTTATTGTGTGCAATATAAACTTATGCAAATAAATAGTATTCATTCTTACTTCTGGCTCAGATACACACAATCTAAATATGCTAAAATTTCTTCTGTTGGTCTTTTACATTTCTACGTGACTGTCTTGCTGCTTCTCTTTTTAAACATTATATACAAATACTGCAATAACTACAATAATGTAGCAGGAGATTTAGACAACAGCATTATTTTATCAAATCGCAATCTGCTCTGCTAAAAAATTGTTATAGAAAGCTTAATGGAAGGGTACTCAGAATATAAATCTAGGAGAGAATGAAAGCTTAAAGTAAATGCAGCACTATTAGAGATGGGCTTGCATTGGCACCTGTAAATAATAGAAGAAGCTGTTCTGTAAGTGCAGAGAAAAGCGCTGTCACTTTGATGTAGTGGAATTCATACTTGAACTTGATCTTGAGCTGTCACCTTTCCTAACATTAAGGAAAGCGTTAAGGTGCAGAGTGTCTGCAGTAACTACATTATGACTGACACTGACCAATGAGAGAAAAAAACAAAGAACAGAACAGAATGATAAAAAATTTAAATGCAATGTGAATTTTTCATCTTCATGAACAAGACTTTATTGAATGACAGGGGGGAAAAAAAGACATGAAAAACTCTCAGTGATATCTCTCCTCAGGAATTACAGTTACACTAAGTGCAACATAGTGGGAGCCCAGCAGACAAATATTCTCACATCTTAATTTTTCAATTAGCATGGCTCTTGTTCTCTAAACATATGCACACTCAGCGGGACAGCTATTAAAATGCAACTCTAGTGTTGAGCCTAATTAGAGTAAATTGGTTGGCTTGTATATGCAGAAATTGGAATGTGGCTCCCTACCCATGTTTTACCGCTTGTTTCACCCCGTAATAAACAAACTGCCACTTGCTGCCTCATGCATATGTTCAACAGCCTTAAAGGGTGAGCAGAATGTATTCCATGTATTTTCCATATATATTTATGATAGGCCAGTATGACTTCTCAACCCTTGAATAGTCACAGATGCCGATACCACTACTACTTTTGATACATAACCCCCCCCCCCCCCCCAAAAAAAAAAAGACATAATTTTATAGAAAGCCATATTATATATATATATATATATATATATATATATATATATATATATATATATATATATATATATATATATATATATATATATATATATATATATATATATATATATATATATATATATATATGTAACACCCGTCTCATGTATCTATGGAATTAACACTGGTTAATTGGGTTGTAGTACTATGAGCGGGGTCCTGGGTACTTTAACAACTAATTCAATTTACTTAGTAAACAGGAGATGCAAGAATAGAAATATCTTAAGTTTGGCGTAAATTAGAATTTGGCGGTGCCTCCACTTAGCAGGGAAAATAGTATTAATTTACCTCTTTTACCCACTAAGAATAATAATTAAAGTACTGGGGAATATTGTGTAGATCAATATACCATTTAAAAGAAATACACAAACACAGTAAATTCAATTACAAACAGTATGAACCATTTTAGTAAACACAAATAATAAAAAGACCATTAAATGGGGGGGAAGAGAAAAAGGGTTGTGTGTGTCAAATGTTAAATGCGAATGTGTCCCAGCAAAAAATATATAGTCCAGTTATAGTTGCAGGCCTGATGTTGCTCGGGTGCGGTGTGACCTTACAAACATAAAAACTGGTCCCTTCACTTGCAAAGCAAGCAAAAACAAATTGGCACGTGCACGGTTTTGATAGTACTCACGAATCCACAGGTTTAGGGTAGCGAATGACACGTGATGGGTGATGAGCGATGGAAACCCGTCACTCGGTAACGACCGACATCCGACTCCAGCTTAAGCACAATCCACAAGGCACGAGACGACTTCCAATCCACAGCAGAAGGGTCCAAAAAGAGTTTCCTTGGTCCACTGTGCATCAAAAAGTGTCTCTTTAATTTTAAATATAGTTCAAACCTTCATACTCGATATAAAAAGGCACAGAACTCCGCTAGCCTTAGCGTTAGCATGCTACGTCGCTAGCCGCGATTAGCATTTAAATCGTCTGCACAAACATTTCGTCTGAGCACAATAGAAACATAACATGAGGTACTCACATTACATCGGGTTAAAAACAGTCCAAAACGTGACAGCAGACTCTGCATCCACTGGTTTAAAAGACTATTTTCACCAGATGGCTCCTCGAGTGTCTGCTCACTTGACAGCTTAGCTTACACTAGTGAAAGGCTTACAGACTCTCGAACATTCCACGTATGACTACACCCATCGCTTCCGGATTGGACATGGCTAGTACATCAACCAATGACAGTACAGAAATGTAAGATTGACAGGTACAAGTTAGGTTGTAGAAAGAAAAGAAAAAGAAACTACGCAATTTCGTATGCAATTAAAACAAACTTGAACTTGCACAAAATAACTTTTTATAATGTAAATGACAAAAAAAGTATTTATAGTTTAACACTAGAAAACAACTTCTATTTCAATTACTATATATTGGTTTAATCAGTATAGACTATATTTATTTTAGTCTGGGTTACACTCTCCCCCTTCTAAAAGGTTTAGATGTCCTCATCTAACCTGAGAGTTAAGGCGAGTATTGAACTCTGGAGGGGTGTTTCTTAGTTTTAATGTGTCTAGAAGGTTTTTCCTGAGAATTTAGGTTCAACTGAATTATCATGCCTTGGTGAACTATGGTAACAGGTTCTTCAGTTTGTGTTCCAGGCTTATCATATGTCAAACGGATGACTGGTTTAACTTTTCTGGTAGATTTTCGGATTTTCGGACTTTGTACTGTTGTCTCAACATCAGTTTCTACTTCAATTGTTCCAGTTTCTAAATTTGATCGTTGACTTTCAGACTGATTTTGATCGGTGTCACTTTGTCTGGTTTCTGGTTCACTTTCTGAAAATGAGGAATTCTCAGAATTTGAGTTATCTGAAATAATTTGTTCCGGACTTTTAGCAAGTCTACAGAATTGATCATTGTCATGGTTTGGGTAGTTGTAAGAATGCTCATACTCAGATTCTGAATCGGAGTAGCTATCCTCAACGTTTGAATCTTCTTTACTGGACCTAAGTCTTCTTTGTTGTCTGGTAACTGGGGTTTTGACACGGTCAGGTAGTTGGGTGTGATCAGGCAATCGGACAAGGTAGCCAATAGGAAGGAGATGATCTCTATGCAACGTTTTGACACTTCCTGGTCCTTGTTCCGGTTTCACTTTGTACACGGGCAAGTTTGGTAACTGTTGAAGTACTACATAGGGAATAGATTTCCATCTGTCTTGAAGCTTGTGTTTACCCGTAAGGCCAACATTTCTGATCAAGACTCTGTCCCCTTCCTGTA
The DNA here is from genome assembly GCF_051991245.1 of Festucalex cinctus. Lineage (NCBI taxonomy): Eukaryota > Metazoa > Chordata > Actinopteri > Syngnathiformes > Syngnathidae > Festucalex > Festucalex cinctus. The sequence goes on along the minus strand of NC_135418.1, from coordinate 3,889,158 downwards.
GTGGTTGATCTCGCACTTGTTTATCATAGCGGGATTTGTTTCTTAGATGGTTCTTTGTGGCACATTCCATAGCTAAGCGGTAAGCTTGCTTTAAGTCTTTCCTCATTTGGTCAACATACTGAAGATGAGAGGCTTCTGTGTTGCTATTGAAAGCTGCGCCAAAACAGATGTCAATAGGCAATCTTGCATTCCTGCCGAACATTAAATAGTATGGCGAATATCCGGTGGACTCGTTCTTGGAGCAGTTGTACGCATGTACTAACTGACTGATATGTTGACTCCAGTGCTGTTTCTTCACACTTTCAAGTGTTCCGAGCATTGACAATAGTGTTCGGTTGAAACGTTCGGGTTGTGCATCCCCTTGCGGATGATAGGGAGATGTTCTTGATTTTCTGACACCAAGGATGGATAATAGCTCTTTTATGAGTCGGCTTTCAAAATCCCTTCCCTGATCAGAATGTATTCTGGCAGGTAGTCCGTAATGAGCAAAATACTTTTCCCAAAGCACTTTTGCGACGGTGACTGACTTCTGGTCTTTCGTGGGAAATGCTTGTGCGTAACGCGTAAAATGGTCAGTTACAACAAGTACATTTGCTATGCCTTTCTTGTCTGGCTCAATTTGAAGAAAATCAATACATACAAGATCTAGTGGTCCATTGCTGGTGATTTGATGCAAAGGAGATGAACGTTGTGGGAGAGTTTTACGTGAAACACAACGTCCACATGTCTTCACATATTGTTCCACATCAGATGTTATGCGTGGCCAATAGAATCTGTCTTTGAGTAACTCAGAAGTTTTTTCCACTCCAAGATGTCCACAGTCATCATGCAAAGATTTCATGACCAAAGTTCGATATCTTTCGGGTAAAACCAGTTGTTGGGTTTCGGTGCAATTTGGTGGATTTCTCTTTCTGTAGAGTAATCCATCTTTCAGTTCAAGTTTTGAACTCTCTCGACAAAGCAGAGTTACTTCACGTGAATCTGTTTTGTTTGTAACTGGTGGTTGGCCTGCTTGAATGGCTTGTTTGACAGGACCAATGACTGGATCAAGATCTTGAGCTGCTTCAAGTTCTTTGGCAGATAGTTGGTCAAGATCATGCGCTCCTAGACTCACTGGAAAAGCATAAGCTTCGGGTATAGCTGCAGGTGAAACGCCAAGCTGGTCAACAAGTCTAGCTGAATTGGTTGGAGATTCTGATTTACAAATCGCTTTGATGGCGGATTTGGGAACTTCCATCCATTTCTCATTACCACTGTGTTGTCTTGATAACAGATCGGCGTCAATGTTGTGACGACCGGGCCGATACTGAATGTTGAAGTCGTATGTGGCTAAAGCTGCAAGCCAACGATGTCCGACAGCGTTTAGCTTGGCTGTTGTCAACACATACGTTAGAGGATTGTTGTCGGTTCTAACTGTAAATTTCACACCGTAGAGGTAGTCATGAAATTTGTCTACAACTGCCCATTTCAGTGCCAAAAATTCAAGTTGATGCACTGGGTAATTGTGTTCGGATTCACTGAGTTTGCGACTGGCAAAAGCCACTGGCTTAAGACCTTCGGGGTATTCTTGATTTAGGACGGCTCCTAAACCATTCAGGCTAGCATCTACATGCAATATGTAAGGTTTGGCAGGATCTGCAAAAACCAAAACGGGTGCATTTGTCAAACACTCAATAATGTTCTTGAACGCTTTGTGACAAGACTCATCCCATCGCTCTTTGAATGGTTCAGAAGGTTTCAGGTAAGTCTTATCAGGATCTTTGATTTTGTTTTTGCTACTTTTTTGAGTAGGTGGATAGCCTTTGGTGAGCTCGGTTAATGGGCGAACTATGCTTGAGTAATTGGCTATGAACCTGCGATAGTAGCCGCAGAAACCTAGGAATGACCTGAGTGATTTGAGGTCGGTCGGCTCTGGCCATTTTTCCACCGCAGCAACCTTTTCAGGATCTGTAGCAATGCCGGCTTCAGACACAATGTGGCCTACATATTTTACTTGAGACTGACAAAACTGACATTTGTCAATGGACAATTTGAGTCCAAACTCTTCGAGTCGATCTAACACTTTCAGGAGACGTTGCTCGTGTTCTTCTAGAGTTTTGCCAAAAACGATGATGTCATCAAGATATACAATGACTTGGAGAAGATGCATGTCCCCAACGGCTTTCTCCATGAGCCGCTGAAAAGTAGCTGGAGCTCCTGTGATACCTTGAGGCATCCGCTCAAACTGGTAGAATCCAAGTGGGCAGATAAATGCTGTTTTTTCTTTATCTTCTTCAGACATGGCAATTTGATAATATCCACTTCGAAGGTCCAGGACGGAAAACCATTTGCTACCTGAGAGACAATCCAACACGTCGTCAATACGAGGGACTGTGTATTGATCTGGTATGGTGCGACTATTCAGGGTTCTGTAGTCAATACAGATTCTGATGGAACCATTCTTCTTGCGAACGACTACTATTGGCGAGGCATAGGGGCTGCGAGACTCTTTGACAATCCCTGCCTCTAGTAACTGCTGTAAGTGTCGTCTCACATCGTCAATGTCAGCTGGAGCTAAACGACGTGACCGCTCTCGAAAAGGGGTTGAGTCATTTAACCTGATTTTGTGATCTACTCCCTTGGCTAACCCAACATCCCATTCATTGAGTGAGAAAACATTGTGTTTCTTAACTAGCTTTTGCCTTAGCCTATTCTTCCACTCTTCTGGGACAGGTGAGTCACCAAAGTCAAAAAGATTGAGATCTAAAGAGGTAGATTGTGCTTCAAACACTTGCGGGTTGGTGACTACATCAACCGCATGCATTTGCGCAATGACAGTCCCCACCTGAATACAGGTGGGTTTCTCTGACTCGTTGTGCAAAAGAACTGGGAAGCTGTTCTCATCAATGCAACTTTCAGGTAGAACACCTGGTTGTACTAGCACACCTGATGGAAGTTGTGACAAGGCTGGTGCCTCAACTAAGACTACATCTTGAGGCTTAGCAGTTTTATTGGATACCTTACATTTGGCATAGAACTCTTGACCTGGAGCTAGTGTAAGAGGACCAGGACCTTGCCATTTTATTTCCCCAAGTGGTTTGTCTTCTTCACTTGATGGTACTGGCTGGGCTTGTATTTGATCATAGACTGCTTGGATTCTCATGGAACTTACTTTGCATTCGCTTCCATTTTCTTTGTAAATGCTGAACAGTCTGTGAAACAAAAAAGCATTGGTGCCAACGACAACAGGCGTTTCATGACCTTGTGGTGTCTCAGGGCAGATTAAAGCCAGGACAGTAATGGGACCTTTAACTCCAGTTGCTTCTTCAGGAAATTCCATCTCCACAACTACATAGCCACGGTAGGGATAAGAGTCTGCAGATAAACCCCAGATGGCAAGAGTGGAAATAGGGTGAATTGGTACATTTGGGATGTTTTCTTTGTACCAATTTTCAAAGATGATGGTTACTGTGGATCCTGAATCCATCAGACCATTGCATGAAATGTCATTGACTTTGATAGGCGCTATAGAAGGTGGACCAATCAGACCTTCTGGAATGTCTGAACCAAAACTGGGTACATGGGCAGTGTTGACATGTGCAATGCATTCTTCTGCATCGTCTGGGCTGTCTTGTGGTACTCCTGGACTCCTTCGCACTTGTCTTATTAGCTTTTGTATGACCTTTTGCAAGTTTTCGGGAGCTGTACATTTAGGAGCAATATGTCCATTCTCTCCACATCTATAGCAAAAATAACCTGACTCTTTGGTTGTCTTGGGTTTGGACTGGGCAGAATTTGGACTATTCTCAGGTTTGTATTTGGGACGCTGATCAAAATTTCTTGAATTAGCTTTTGGCTTGACTGACATTACACTTACCTGTTGTTGTAGAGTCTCAACCTCTTTTCTTAACTGTTGTACATCATCGATTGACTCTTGCTTAGATTTTTTCCTCTCTTTGGACCCTTTCTTATGTTCTGCTGACTGTTTTTTCAAGGTTTTTAATTTCCCTTTAAGTTCTTGAATTTCGTTGTGAAGATCAGCGGACTGACTATTCACTGACTCTGCATCAGTTGTTTGCACGGCGCGCACATACTGTTTTGTGGGTTTTTTCAGCTTTTGTCTGGCTGTCTCTCGCTCCTCTTCTTCTCGTATCTCCTTCAGCAAGCTGAGGAAGGATGGGGGGTTGCTTCTCCTTTCTCTGAGATTGAGTTGAAGTAGCATGATATCGGCCTCAACTGCACCTTTAATGAGTTGCTCCAATCTTGCTTTGTTAGCGTCACTGACTGGAAGGCCTCCTTTTCTCACCACCTTGTTCAGTGTTCTTTCCAATCTGAGCAAAAAGTCTGACAAACACTCACTTGAACTTTGGTGAAGTGCTCGAAATGTGAGATACAGTTCTTCTCCAGATTCTGTAGTTCCAAAAGTGCTGTCCAGGGCTTGTATATAGTCCACATGGCTTGCATCTGGATTTGACATGCGCACAGCTTGAATGATTTCCAAAGCTGGTCCTTTGAGACTTTCGACAATTCTGCGTTTCTTCTCCTTATCTGTGTACTCATATTCTTCACTCATGAACTTTGCTTGTTCCATCCAGTTGTCAAAGCTGTCTTCTCCAACTGGAGTGGGGCTGATTCCAGAGAATGTTCTTAGACGCCTGAAGGAACTGCTTTCGTTTGTCCTAGAGGGTTGCAATGCATCACTTACTGCACGAATGAGGGACTCCGGATTTTGGTTCCATGGAGGAGAAGGACTGTATAGTTGCTGGAGATCATCAAGAGACTTTCCTTCCTCTTGGAGAAATTTGTCCAGTTTCTCTGAGAAAAGGTCAGACCTGATTTCTTGTTCTGCTAGGACTAGTGTCCATGTATCTCCTCTATCATTTGAGATTACTTCAGGGGGAATTTTAGTTGAGTCTATTTCCTCACGACATTCACAGAGCACAGTTAATGATTTGCTCTCTGGATCAAACATTTTGCCTCGTACTCTTACTTTTCCTAAAGCTTTGACAGTTTCGAGTACTCGCTCAATATCTTCAATTCGAGTCTCTTCTGGTATGCCTTGTGCTATCAGGGAGTGTGCTAGCTCTAAACCTTCACCTCTGCACCAATTGTGTATATTGGGTAAGCGAACATTACTTTGTGTGGCCATTCTCAAAAAAAAAATATAAAGCTATAAAGTTTAATAAAATGTACTGCTATTTAACAACTTCTAGAATACTATAGTCTTCAATTTACTTGTTCCAATTTACCTTGAATTATGACAAAATAAATCCCAGCGGTGCCTCCAATTTATGTAACACCCGTCTCATGTATCTATGGAATTAACACTGGTTAATTGGGTTGTAGTACTATGAGCGGGGTCCTGGGTACTTTAACAACTAATTCAATTTACTTAGTAAACAGGAGATGCAAGAATAGAAATATCTTAAGTTTGGCGTAAATTAGAATTTGGCGGTGCCTCCACTTAGCAGGGAAAATAGTATTAATTTACCTCTTTTACCCACTAAGAATAATAATTAAAGTACTGGGGAATATTGTGTAGATCAATATACCATTTAAAAGAAATACACAAACACAGTAAATTCAATTACAAACAGTATGAACCATTTTAGTAAACACAAATAATAAAAAGACCATTAAATGGGGGGGAAGAGAAAAAGGGTTGTGTGTGTCAAATGTTAAATGCGAATGTGTCCCAGCAAAAAATATATAGTCCAGTTATAGTTGCAGGCCTGATGTTGCTCGGGTGCGGTGTGACCTTACAAACATAAAAACTGGTCCCTTCACTTGCAAAGCAAGCAAAAACAAATTGGCACGTGCACGGTTTTGATAGTACTCACGAATCCACAGGTTTAGGGTAGCGAATGACACGTGATGGGTGATGAGCGATGGAAACCCGTCACTCGGTAACGACCGACATCCGACTCCAGCTTAAGCACAATCCACAAGGCACGAGACGACTTCCAATCCACAGCAGAAGGGTCCAAAAAGAGTTTCCTTGGTCCACTGTGCATCAAAAAGTGTCTCTTTAATTTTAAATATAGTTCAAACCTTCATACTCGATATAAAAAGGCACAGAACTCCGCTAGCCTTAGCGTTAGCATGCTACGTCGCTAGCCGCGATTAGCATTTAAATCGTCTGCACAAACATTTCGTCTGAGCACAATAGAAACATAACATGAGGTACTCACATTACATCGGGTTAAAAACAGTCCAAAACGTGACAGCAGACTCTGCATCCACTGGTTTAAAAGACTATTTTCACCAGATGGCTCCTCGAGTGTCTGCTCACTTGACAGCTTAGCTTACACTAGTGAAAGGCTTACAGACTCTCGAACATTCCACGTATGACTACACCCATCGCTTCCGGATTGGACATGGCTAGTACATCAACCAATGACAGTACAGAAATGTAAGATTGACAGGTACTTTTAGGTTGTAGAAAGAAAAGAAAAAGAAACTACGCAATTTCGTATGCAATTAAAACAAACTTGAACTTGCACAAAATAACTTTTTATAATGTAAATGACAAAAAAAGTATTTATAGTTTAACACTAGAAAACAACTTCTATTTCAATTACTATATATTGGTTTAATCAGTATAGACTATATTTATTTTAGTCTGGGTTACATATATATATATATATATATATTTCCTACGCCTGTTGTTCCAAAATGAGCGGGGTGTTGGTGTGCTCGGTGGTAAATTTCGCTTTAAAAAACACCCGACGGGACTTTAGATAAAACAAAAGTAATTTGTGTTTAATTAATTAATAATTGCTGAATTGCACCCAATTGATATGATGCTGTTACGTTTTGAGCAATACACGCATGCATGCAATTGCGTACATGCATTTAATGAATGTTTGCAAATGACATTCAGATAAAATGCATTAATTATTTATTTTATATTACGCGAATACGCAAGTAATTTAGCTGATTAATCGTGATTAATCAAAATTAAAAAGTGTGATTAATCAGATTAAAAATTGTAATCGTTTGACAGCACTATATATCCAAAATACAGTATTTTTCCTTTAACCCATGAAATTAATGGCAATTTTCCATTCATTTAATTTCTCATTTCTAGTTCCTGATCATAAAACGGTCACAAGGGCCATCACAAGTACAGATGCCATCCCTAATTCCTGACAGGCATCCGTCAAATATTTGCATTTGACAAAAGAAGAAGAAGAAGAAGTTCCGTTGCTACATTATGAACCTGTAGACCGCGTGCGTCATGATCATGGTAGATTTTATGGCCTTTCAAAATGCGTGATGCTCAGCATTTGTCCTTTGGCTTCATTATCACTTCATGGAGGAAACTACTCAAGGTAATAAAATGTTGCTGACTTTGTCTCTGTAATGTTTTGATAGTAGTGGAGATTTTGCCAACGTCATTGGAACACTGAAGAAGCTAACAGTGGGCAGTGGGCCAAATGGACCCTGTGCAGTGTGAAGGATAGTTTGTCCTGGACGTTCTTTGCTTGGATGAGCTTAACATTTGCCTCCGTCATATGCAGAACTTGTTCTAAATCTGCTTAATGTATGAAGATACAATGCTGTGGTGAAACTAGCATTGTTTAACAGTCAGCTTTTGTTAGATCAAGTTTCAAATTTGTGGCATAGATGTTCAATTTTGTGATTCAAAATGTTTTGTTTTATTTCTTGATGATGCAACAGACCCAAGGTAGATGAAATGAGTCTAAGAGCCGTTGTAAAAGACGAAGTAAGAAGCCCTGCTGAGGAGAAGCCTGCACGGGAAAAAGAAGGTACAGTATATATTAATAGGATATATTAAGTATATATTAATAATGTACATTAAATAGCATTATTGCATCGGTAACTTCTTGCTAACTTGTGCATAGTACTGTACTCTTCTTTCATTATATTGAAGTGACTTAATTATAATGCATGATAAGTATGATACAAACAAATAATTCATCATTAGTCAATTTTAGAAGTTTCATAGTAATGTAACACTTTAAAACTTTACATTTTGATTAAAAGCAATCGTATTCAGAGCCTCAAGTCAGAAAAAAATTGCGGTTTCAGGAGCGTAAAACCGGATCAGATCCTAAAAAATGAACAGGGAGATGTGATCATGTATTTGTAATGGGCATGTATCCACTTTGATTCTTAATGCAGTCGACACCTATGGAGTGTAACTACCAACTATCTCCTGAATACAGATACTACAGATTTAACTTCAGCTATTAAAAGAGCACAGCAAAGCTCTTATTCAGTTAACAAAAAATGAACACTTGATATAAAAGTGAGTTAAAGAAGACACGGGTGGTTTTTGTTCTCCACGTGTCCTACGACATTGATATTGACATTGACAATAGTCTAGAAAATAACAATAGTCTGAAAAATGCAAAGTCAAAGTTTGAATGAAACAAATAGTAAAGAGACAAGACTTTAAAAAAAATACATGTATGGAGTTTGCATGGAGTGATGGAAAGGCGACTGCTTGGAGAAACATGCAAGCTGTCTGTGAAAGTCAGTAGAGGAAATGTGATGGCCTGAGCTTGCATGCTTTATTCTCGGGTGGCCTCATTCATCTTCATTGATGTAGCGCATAATGACGGCAGCAAAATTAACTCAAAAGTCTACAGAAATGAAGGGCTATTCGTGTGTGATGTACTTTACAAGCAGGTGTGACTAGGGTGTCAAAATTAGCTCATTGATATTGAGTTAATTAATTAATTAATTTATTTATTTATTTATTTTAATGGACAATTAACACGCATCCTTAGAGTGAGCTGATGCATCAAAGTCAATTACCATTGAGAACTGCACTGCAGCCAAATTATCGGTACACAACTTGTCAAAGGACAGCATTGGATTTTCCATTTGGACAGTAAATTCTGCACAGGCTACAATCTGTTCCTGCTTCGAGATCATGGGGTGCATGAGGTAGGAATTTTGTATTTAGTTTTCATAGTGGGCAGGAGTCCACAATTTGCTTCTTTTCACAATATCCTAACTTTTAATTTGATAACTATAATTTTGGAATTGTGTCAGGAACTTCCAACATGAAACACTTATGCCACATAGTGGCTGAAAAATTCTATTCACATTTAGCTCGAAACAATCATCCAATCCATCCATCAACTTATTCTAAATCATATTTGATCTATAAAGCACTTTTCATTCAATTAAAAAATGCAACAAAGTGCTTAACAGAAATATAACCGGTCAATGGGGAGTGGAGCATTAAATCAAATACTGAATGTTTTTTTTTTGTGGTTTGTTTTTTGTTTTTTTTTGTAATGCAAAGTAACACAGAATATTTCTTCTTAACTCAAATAACTATGAACTACTGTAAAATTATTGAATCAATAAACTAAAATATATTATAATATTTGGTTAAAGTAAACAATTGCCCTGATTGGTCCCCAAACACCGGCCCATGGCCCTCCCTCACCCCTCAACAACAACAACAACAACAACAACAAACTTATTATTATTATTATTTTGTTATATGAACCAGTCTGAGGTGGAAGTCAGCACAGGCTACAATCTGTTCCTGCTTTGAGATCATGGGGTGCATGAGGTAGGAATCTTGTATTTAGTTTTCATAAACAAAGTGGGCAGGAGTCCACAATTTGCTTCTTTTCATAATATCCTAACTTTTAATTTGATAACTATAATTTTGGAATTGTGTCAGGAACTTCCAACATAAAACACTTATGCCACATAGTGGCTGAAAAATTCTATTCACATTTAGCTCGAAACAATCATCCAATCCATCCATCAACTTATTCTAAATCATATTTGATCTATAAAGCACTTTTCATTAAATTAAAAAATGCAACAAAGTGCTTAACAGAAATATAACCGGTCAATGGGGAGTGGAGCATTAAATCAAATACTGAATGTTTTTCTTTTTTTTTGTAATGCATAGTAACACAGAATATTTCTTCTTAACTCAAATAACTATGAACTACTGTAAAATTATTGAATCAATAAACTAAAAGATATTATAATATTTGGTTAAAGTAAACAATTGCCCTGATGAGAGCATTGGTCCCCAAACACCGGCCCATGGCCCTCCCTCACCCCTTAACAACAACAACAACAAACTTATTATTATTATTATTTTGTTATATGAACCAGTCTGAGGTGGAAGTCAGGTTGTGTGGACATTGAGGAAGAGTATTAAAAACGTGTTTTTCTTTTGTTGTTGTTGTTGTTTTTTTGTGCATTTTGAACAAATATAAAATTGGGATTAATAATGAGCTAATTATGGATATCATGTGATGAATTAATATTAAACATTTTAATTGACTGACAGCACTAAAGAATTGGACGAGATTGTAGGAGCTTTGTTGATTGTTTACGTCCTAAGACAAGAGGACACTCCTCATGTGTATGTAGATGTTGAATATGTCTGTGCTCATGGTCAGTTTCATTTGATGATCTAATGCTTCATAGCACTCGTGGGACTACCATTTGGCAAAGGCTGCTGGGAAGAGTCAATGCTTCACGGCAATGGTCATTGCTTGAAATTGCTCCTTGCAGAGGAGACTGGAGAGTACCGTATATAGATTTCTTAATTGATCATGTTTCCAAATGGCCTGCTTTCATATAGGAACAACACATACGCAGCTTCCTACATTTTGTATCTGCAAAGAAAGGAAATCAAGCTTTTAAAGGAGACATTCATCTATCAATCCATCATACAACCGCAAGTCAAGTGCGCTGACCACTGAGCTAAAAGCCAGGAAACCAAACTCAGTGGCCAGCAACCTCTTTTAAAGGTTTTTACTAATGTACACAAGCAAGGCATCCATTACACTCACACCCCAAAACCTCACTTACAATCCGGGTCATGGCACCACTGTAACATGGATGATTCTGCGTCATCCAAGCCAACTCTTTAAATTATGTGTTATTTAAATTCAGTGTGCACTGTTTTTTAGTAACACGGCTTAATAATGAATGTTTTTCTTTTAGATGACTGTGCAGATGTCATCCTCAACTGTCTCTTCTGCCACTTCTCTGATATGATCCGAATACTCCCTGATTACTGCAAGCCGTTTTCCAGCCAATGCTGCCCTTACGACATACACACTACAATGGATTCCACAGTGTGTAGTGATGGTGACCCTTACGCTGACATGGACTGGGGTCTGATGGGCTCCTGTGATGATGTCCCTGACTGTCTGGAATTGGCTATGGAGATATCTGCATTATGCTACCGTTAAAGAAAAAAAGAAAATGCTGGTATAATTGTGACTGTGTGTGTTCCTCAAATATCAATATACAGGATTTTCATCTATGTACACAGGGTGCTGAATGTGCTTTTTATTGCAGATCATTCAAATGACCGGAAAAAGTTTGACACCACATAAACGTAAACTCCTGCTAAAAGCTCAATTCACTCTCTGAACAATTGCTCCATGTAATATGTCCTTAATTAATTTATATGAGCTATTTGTATAGTTGTTTATCCTGCATGGAGGTTTTGTATAACTCATCCACACAACCTGATATAAAGCAGATGGAACAGTTGAATCTACTTGTGAATTCTTTTTCATTGTTTTGATACCAAACTAGTTGTGACAAATGTATTGAGCTCTGAATAACTGACTGAAGTGAACTTGAATCATCGAGCCCCAAATCACTGCGAGCTATGGCAGCAGTGTCATCACCAAACAAGCAGCCCTTGATGCCTGTGAATTCCAGTGCTGCACTAACAAGAAACATACCAACAAGCACTCAGGCATTGACGTGATCGTCTTTCTGAAGTATGAGAAAAAAAAAATCTTGAAGCCTTTCCCCTGATGAGCGCCTATTTGAGCTGAAGTGCCACTGCAAGCACAGGAGCCGTTGGATATGTCATTTGTAGGACCCTCGTCCTTGTCGCTCCCCTCAACCCCTCTTCTCAAAGACGCTTCTCTCAAGTGGCAGATCACTGTTTGGATCACTTCAGTGAAATATGTCCCCATCACATAATGGGAAAGTAACACTGGAGCGTGGCAGTTTTGTCCGTATGTGACTGTACACATGACAACATTGTTTCCCAGATAGGTCAGTGTGAATGTGATAGCAAACAATACAGACTTACTAAATTGTGCTCAATTACCAAACGTTTGTTTTCTGCCCTTATATATCAAGATCAAAAGTGAGCTCACTCTAATAACAAATGGGTGTCAAGTTGTCAGAAGCACCATCATCTCTTGTTCCTGCAATGTTTCGCATTAGGAGTCACATTACAAATTAGCACAGGTGGGCAAGTACTGACTGAGTACGGACCTACTATCCGCCACTATTGGCTGCCCGTTTTACTGATGAATAACGAGAAACGTAAATAAAATAAAAGCATTGACGGAAGTGGGTTTTTGTCGGGTCAAGTACCGACGGACCTCTCAGTCCGTCAACGATGGACGCACATTTTACTGGCAAAATAGTGGTGACAAAGTTATGACAGAAGCGTGGTTAAAATAACATTTCAGATTGATGATTACAGTTTGGTTCGGCTTAAAAAAAAATGACGTACTGACGATAACGGAGGGTTCCCAGAGTGCTGACGAATGACGTACTAGCAAAATTGTGTAAATTGCCCACCTCTGCAAATCAAACGGCAAATCGTCAACCTCTTAAAATAATGGCCTGAGTCATATTTTGGCACAAATATATTGTTCTGCCTTAAATATTTCAGGATGCTGGCCACCTCTTGGCCACATCCTTAGTTGAACAATTTTACCCCTGAAGTTAAATTAATAATTCATATATAATAAATATTTGGTTCAGTTTTCTGTCTTTTCTGTTCTGGAAAAAGTGAAGAGCCACATTTTCTCTAGTCCTTCCTTCAATACATAGTATTTCTCCAGCTTTGCCAACCACAGTATTACCTTTCACTCAAGTTTCTGTTAATATTCTTGGATGTGGTACATTGTAAACAATCATCTTATTTCGCAGTGACCTTTGGTGTCTTACCTTCCTTGTAAAGGGGGTCGATGACTGTCTTCTGGACATCACTCAAGTCAGCAGCCTTCCCCATAATTGTGTAAGCGTACTGACTGTCATGAGCTGGAGGTTGGATCCCAAAGCACAGACACAAATAAGATTTTATCTATTTATTCACATCGAGAGGCGTAGAATAAACTTGACTAGACGAGAAACAAAGAGAGTTGCACAGAGGACAGTGGTAACAGAAGTAATAATCCGACAAAGACACACGCTTCTCAGGAGGCTTATATAGACAAGGAATCGATCTGATTGGTTGTGGCTAGTGTAACTCGTGTGGGTTGACTTTACTCTGCGTTGTGTTGTGTTTTTGACAAATGGAGTCGTGTTGGTCTCACTGAGCATTTATTTTCCACAGCGGCCTGTGTGCATGAAACAACGAGCATGGTGTACGCTTCGACGTCCTCGCAAGCTCTCCTCGGCCACATCCGGAACGAGAGTGCGTCAAAAAAAAAAAAGAATGTACAAAGAATTGACATCATACATGTGTGCATGAAACAACAATGAGCATGGTGTACGCTTCGACGTCCTCGCAAGCTCTCCTAAAAGTCAAAAGTGAATCTCAGTAAAAGGCGCCATTCGTTAGCAACATTAGCTTCATTCATCGACGGATCACAGCTCAAAAGTGTCGCATAGCGTACACAACACCAGCTAGTAAACACGCAAAACATCCTTTGCAACTGACCCAATAACATAATGCAACCCAATTAATATAACACAAAGTTTTTTATTACATTCATCGTCATGACTAGCAGGAGAGAGCGGCATGTGCGTCTTACCTCGGCTACATCCGGAGCGAGAGTGACAAGGCTCGCCCACGTAAAGTGACATCATCGCACAACCGTCATCAACAGTGCGTACACTAGTTCATGTTCTCTCATGCACTGGTAATAAAACAAAAGAAAAACATTAATATTTTATCGCAATTATGTTGAGTGTTTTTGGTGAAATTAACAGAACACTGTAACCTGTTACACACAACCCCCCCCCGAATTTCACCAAAATCACGATACGCACCAGAACATGCAAATCAGCAAACAACAAATCCACAATCCCCCCAAAAGGGACCAAATACAAAGGATCTTATCCCAGTTTAGTTCAAAACTATCTGCAAACCAGATCAATAAAGATGAGGAGGATGATCAGGCCCCCAAACCTCTAAAGGAAAAAAGTGGTGCAGCCTACACCACCGAAGTTAACCTAGTCCCACTACAGTATGGGTGTAAAATACAACAAAACAAGTCAATAAGCAATACACATTCACAAATACAAAAAAAACATTGAAAGAGAAAAAAAATTCCTAAACCATGGTCTCAATGAGCCTATTCACTGGTCTAATCACCCTTCCCGCCCGAGTGACCACGGTACCGCTAGAGTTCGTGCTAGAGAGGACTCATGATCCACGTCACTTAGCTCGTCAACATTGCTGCAATCATCACAGGAGGAGAGAGACACAGACTGATCATCCGGCAATTCACGGGCAGGAAGGAAAGAGACATCTAGAAGCAGGTTCCGGTGTACAACTTTCTCTTCTCCTGAGGCATCTCTGATTTTGTAGATATGGATGGTGGGCATCCGCTCGACGACAGTATAAACCACCGGTTCCCACTTATCGGCCAATTTCCTCTTGCCACGCTCCCCTTTGTCAGCAAGCAATACACGATCGCCAAGCTGGAGAGCAACACCTTTGATTTTCTTGTTGTACTGGCGAGCTTGATGTTCCTGCTCTTTGGTGGTGTGCTGCTGAGCAACCCTGGCTGCCTCCGACAGGTATGCCAGGAGTGTTTCCGAAGTATGTACCGAAGTCACAGACTATGGGATCATGAAAGACAGATTTGAACAGCACGTCCACAGGCAGCCTAGGCACACAGCCGAACATCAGATAGAATGGGGCGTAGCCGGTGGTCTCGTGGACAGTGGCGTTATAGGCAAAGCTCAGCGTATGAATTTGTTGAGCCCATTCTTGCTTGGCCCTGAGGGGAAGCGTGCTGCCAAGGGTGCGATTGAAACGTTCTGTGCCGCCATTTCCCTTTTTTTTTTTTTTTTTTTTTTTTTTTTTTTTAAAGAGCTCAGAATTGTTCGTTCGGTAGTCTTACCGATTCAACGTCTTATCATCACTGTTCTTTTTTTTTTTTTTTGTGTGTGTATGTGTGCGTGCGTTTGCGTGCGTGCGCGTGCGTGTGCGTGCAAATACGTATAAATTTATACTCATTAATTCACCTAAAACCTTATAAATATCCCATTACCCTTCGCCTTAACCAGGTACTTCAGAGTCTTGCCAGAGTCGTGAGGTTCAAATGGTCAGGAGACCAGAGAAAAGGTCAGAAAAAATGAAGAGAAAAGAAAGATAAATCAGTGAAATCCAGAACCGACCAAACACTTCCTGCCTTCCCCATGGTTACAAAATCAAAGTCTTACGCCAACCCCGGAAGCCTCTAAATTCCAACAAATTAACAAGATCTCAAGAGACCAGAGGAAAAACTAAAGAGAGGAAGGAGGGAAGGATCGATGAGGCAGAGTGAGATCCATAGAAGCCAGTACATCCCATCCATCAAAGTGAAATCCAGCACCAACCAAACCCCTCCTGCGTGGTTACAAAACCAGAGTCTTATGCCAACCCCAGAAACCTCAAACTTCCAATAAATTGAGATCTCAAGTGACCAGTGGAAAAACTAAAGAGAGGAAGGAGGGAAGGATAGATAAAGCAAAGTGAGATCCACAGACACCAGCACCCACTGATTCAAGGGGCTGTGGGAGGGAGAGGCAAATTCTGTTTGAGTTTCAGTAGATGCTGGTGCGATGGATCTGGCATGCATAAGGACCACCACCAAAGAAAGAAGCCGTCAACCGCGGTCCAGCAAAGCGAGCACCGCCCCCCGGAATCCCCAGGCCGCGGCAGCACCAAGGCCACCCCCACGCCACACGAGCGGACACCGGTCGGCGAGCCGACCCAGACGCCCGGAACACCCCCGCCCCAGCCCCGGCCCACACCCCCGGGCCCAAGGCCGCAGAACGAGGCCCGGCGAGTCCCCACAGCGCCCCAACACCCATCCCCCCACGACCCCCCCGCACCCCACCCAAACCCGCCACCCGCCACGACCCAGGCCCCGCCACCCCCGGCCCCCAAACCCCCGAACACACCCCGACCCCCAACACCCAACCCCCCACCCACCCATACCTCCACCCCCCCCAAACAAGCCGCCCCCCCCACCCCCGGAAACCGGCACCGGGCAGCAGCGCAGAGAGGGAAGACGTGCCCACCCCACCTCCAGCCGTGCGAACGGAACACAGCGGCGGGAGGGGGGAAGCAGAGGAGGAAGCACCGGGGGAGAGGCGGAACACCAGAACACCGAGCCCGGTGGGAAGAGGCCCCGGTCGTCACGCCAGCGTACTAGTGACACCTAACCCTGTTACCGAGTCCGCCAGCTCGCCGACTGGCGAGCTCTACCCTTACACCGTGAATGTGGCCCCACCCAGTGTATATACAAGTGTGTGCGTGTGGTGCATTAAAATTGGGAGCAGGTGAGTCGGAGCAGAGGGAAAAAATTTCCCCTACTCCGATACACCCGCATCCCCCCCAAAAAATGAATATGTATATGTGTGGTGCATTAAAAAAGGAAATGGAGGGACAAAGTGGTGGGGCAGGGACACAGATGGGGGGGACCACAGAGCTGCCAGGCACTGCAGTCCATCCCCCCTGATGGCTCCCCGCCCCAACTCGCCCCTCCCCTTGGACATGAAGTGCATTAAAATTGGAGGGGAGTTGAAGGGTGAAGACGGTGTTACCACCCTTCCCCACCCCACCAAGAAATGTGTTGTGTGCCCTATGTGTATATTTACAAAGTGTATAGTGCAAAACTAGTCAAGTGAGTAAGAGGAGCGACCAGCGGGGCCTCACCCAACCCGGCGGGTGTACTTGATTTTTATTTAAGGCAGAGATTTTTTCCATTGAGATATAATTTATTAGTAAGTTTAACCAGTGGTTGATATTTAGAGATTGTTTATTTTTCCAATTGACAAGGATTATTTTTTTAGCAATAGTAAGGGCTATAAGTATAGATTGAGATTGTTTACATGGTAGCTCAGTTATTGTTAAGTCACCTCGTAAACACAATCTTGGAGATAAAGGAAGCCTACAGTTTAATATATCAGCGAGCTTTTCCAAGATTTTAGTCCAGAAATACAGCACTGGAGTACATGACCATAAAGCATGAAGATAAGTATCGGCAGTGTTTTGTGAGCACTGGAGACAAATGTCGGAGTCAGAGAGTCCCATTTTTTTCATCATATATATATGTTCTATGAAGTATCTTATATTGGATAAGTTGCAAATTTGTCTGTTTGGTCATTTTAAATACATTTTCACAGATTTGGGTCCAAAAGTCTGGTTCCGGAACTATAGACAAGTCTTTTTTCCCATTTTAAAGTCGGTAAATACGTTTTATTTGTGTATAAAAATAACTTATATGATTATATTTGATATTTTCTTTATTGTTGTTGGAGAAAGCTTTATAATATCTTTAACTAAGACAGGCAGTTGGAGAGTATCCTGAAGTGTTGGGATTTGTTTCTTAACCATATTTTTAACTTGCAGATAATGTAAGAAATTTCCGTTTTTTATTTCATATTTTTGACCAAGTTTGTATATGATTTAAACTTATTATCTGAGAAAAGATGATGAAGGTGTGTAATTCCTTTCTGCTCCCATAAGCGTAAATGGAACAACTGATTATTAAGTTGAAAGTCGGGGTTATGCCAAATGGGAGAGAGCCCACAGGGCGCCAATTGGGAGTTTGTCATTTCTAATGCCTTCCACCAGGCAGTCAGGGTGGCGGCTATCATTGGGTTTTTAAAACAATTATGTCGTTTTATTGATTTTGTAATAAAGAGTAAATCTAACAGTCTAAGATTATTACAATCCTTCTGCTCCAATTCCAACCAACAGTTAGTATCTCTGTTGGGTTGTGTCCATAGCACAAGATATTGTAGTTGATTAGCTATATAATAGTACATAAAGTTTGGTGCCTCTAAACCTCCTTTAGATTTACTTTCCTGAAGAGTAGATAGACTAATTTTGGCTTTTTTTTTTATTCCAATAGAATTTTATGATAGCAGAGTCCAGCGATTGGAACCAGTTAGACGTAGGTTTAAATTGAATCATTGAAAATAAATAATTTATCTTTGGTAAAACTTTCATTTTTATAGTAGCTATCCGTCCTATTAAAGAGATAGGAAGATTATTCCAGCGCTCCAGGTCACTACGGATGCTATCCAATAATGGTAAAAAATTTAAAGAAGTTAATTCAGTTAACTTAGGTGAAATTTTAACACCTAAGTATTTTAAATTACCTGTAGGAAAGGAGTAGTGTGGATCCTGACTTGTAGGGTTCCATGAATTTTCTGTAATAGGTAATAATGTTGATTTTGTCCAGTTAATAGAGTAATCTGATAAGTGAGAGAATTTAGTTATTAAGTTAAATGCTTCTCCTAACGAGATAGCAGGTTCTTCTAAATAGAGTAATATATCATCGGCATATAGATTAATTTTATGTTCTATTATCCCGGAGTGGATTCCTTGGATCCGTCTATCCTGACGTATAGCTAATGCAAGCGGTTCAATAAATATAGCAAATAATAAAGGAGACATTGGGCACCCTTGTCTTGTACCCCTTTGTAGAGTAAAACTCTGTGATGTAATCCCATTAGTAGTAACTGTAGCTTTAGGAGAATCATATAATATTGAGACCCATTGAATGAATGACTCCCCGAAGCCGAATTTATTTAAGACAGCAAAGAGGAAGGACCAGTTAACTTTATCGAAGGCTTTTTCTGCATCCAGCGAAATAACAACTGCCTTTTTATCATACCGCTGTGACATACTAATCAAGTTAAAGAGCCTCCTAATATTATTAGTAGAATGACGACCTTTAATAAAACCTGTTTGATCGCTATGAATAATTATCGAGATTACTGTCTCTAGTCTAGATGCCAAGGCCTTAGCGATAATTTTAATATCGCTATTAATTAGTGATATCGGTCGGTAACTTGACGGGAGGGTGGGGTCTTTTTCTGGCTTTAATAAAAGTTTAATTGCTGCTATATTCATATCTTGACGTATATCACCCTTACTTTTAATTTCAGTTACTATTCTTAGAAATAATGGAGCAAACATTAACCAGAAATGTTTAAAAAATATAGCCGGATAGCCGTCTGGACCAGGTGCTCTGCCATTAGGCATACTGTCTAAAGCACGATACAACTCATCTATAGTAAGCGGGGCATCTAGAATATCTTTATGTTCAGTAGATAACTGAGGTATATTTAAGCTATTTAGGAATACCTCAATATGTTCAGGGTTAGGTCTATTAATTTCTGAGTATAGATTTCGATAATAGTTATAAAAAATATAGTTAATTTCTTCTGGTGATTGTGTGCATTCACCATTTATATCTTTAATAGCCGTTATAAGAGATTTTTCCCGATTCCGTTGAAGTTGATTTGCCAGAAATTTACCTGATTTATTATTATGTTCAAAACTATTATATCTCAACTGTTGTATTATAAACTCTGTCTTTTTAGATAACATGTTATCTAACTGTATTTTTATATTCTGTAGTTCCGTCCATATTTGATTATTTGGGTTTATTACATATTCATCCGTTAGTTGTTTAATTTTATCTTCCAGGTATTTTTATAATTTTTGATCCTGTTTCTTTTTATAAGTTGAATATGATATAATTTTCCCTCTAATTACCGCTTTCCCTGCTTCCCAGAGAAGAGATGGAGATATATTTGGAGAGTCATTTATTTCCAAAAAATCTGCCCATTCCCTTGTAATAATTTTATCAAACTCTACGTCTTTCAGTAGTGAGATGTTAAAACGCCATATCGGGGGTAGTTTAAAGGTAGAGTCAATTTGTAGAGTGAGGGAGACTGGTGCATGATCACTTATAATTATAGAATGTATTTTTATAGCAGTTTTATCAACAATAGAATTATTTGTAAGGAAAAAATCAATTCTTGAGAATGATCGGTGCACCGCAGAGAAGAAAGTAAATTCCTTCTTAGTTGGGTTTTGAAGTGTCCAGCCATCGCTGAGGCCAAAATCCTCCATATATTCATCTATTACTTTAGTGGATCGTAATCGCCTTGTATATATCGTATTATTAGAACGATCTATTAATGGGTTTAAGACCGTGTTAAAATCACCTCCAATAATAATAGTAGAATTTGTTGCTAAATCGAGTAACCGAGAGAAAAATTCATGGAAAAAATCCGGGTCATCATTATTTGGGGCATATAAATTACCAATTGTATATACTTTATGTCACGACGTGAAGAGGTAGGACCCAGACGCAGGATAAGGTAAGCCACCAAGGCAGCAGGTTTATTTCCGGCCAACCAGCGTCTCCTCTCAAGCTGAGAGGAGAACGGGGAAGCAAAAAGGTGGAGAACAAAAAAACGCTCCACTGGGGAGGAAAAAACAGGCAAAGGGTATAGGGGACAACAAAAGGCGCTCCGCTGGGGAGGACAAGGCACAAAAACAAGACAAGGCACAAAAACAAGGCAAGACAATAAGGTACCGGGAACAAGGACTCGAGGACTGTGGACGCTTCCATGCACTGACGGTGTGTGACACTTCGGCACTGAGGGGAAAGTGCAGGTGGCTTTTATTGTCAGTCTTGATTGGTGGCAGGTGGTGGTAATCATGGGCGGGGACCGGTAATTAGGGAGCGGCAGGAAGGGCAAGTGACCTGGGGTGAGAGGAGAGTTAGGATTTTCAAAACAAGACAGGAAACATGGACACAAAATAAAAGCATGGGCCGTCACGCCGGTGGCGGCGTGACAGTACCCCCCCCTCAAGGGCCGGCTCCTGACGGCCCTTCAACATCAAAAAGTCCCAAAAACAAGGGCGGGCGGAAGGGGGCACGGAGGTGGGAACACGGCCCACCCATCCGTCCCAGACAAAAGGCAGTTCAGGAGGGCGTCCTCGACGCCCGACGAGGAGCAGAGGTGGCGGCAGGGTGTTCGCCGCCAGATGAGGAGCAGGAGGCGGCCGCTGGCCGGGCGCCGCCGGAGCTGGTGCAGGCGATGGCGGCCGCTGGCCGGGCGCCGCCGGAACTGGTGCAGGCGATGGCGGCCGCTGGCCGGGCGCCGCCGGAACTGGTGCAGGCGATGGCGGCCGCTGGCCGGGCGCCGCCGGAACTGGAGCAGGCGATGGCGGCCGCTGGCCGGGCGCCGCCGGAACTGGTGCAGGCGATGGCGGCCGCTGGCCGGGCGCCGCCGGAACTGGTGCAAGAGAAGGCGGCCGCTGGCCAGGCGCCGCCGGTCGAGGAACCGGAGGTGGCGGCCGCAATCCATGCTCCGCCGGACGAGAAACAGGCGGTGGCGGCCGCACCCCATGCGGCGCCGGACGAGGAACAGGAGGTGGCGGCCGCAATCCATGCGGCGCCTGACGAGGAACAGGAGGTGGCGGCCGCAATCCATGCGGCGCCTGACGAGGAACAGGAGGTGGCGGCCGCAATCCATGCGCCGCCTGACGAGGAACAGGAGGTGGCGGCCGCAATCCATGCGCCGCCTGACGAGGAACAGGAGGTGGCGGCCCAGGCGAAGCGGCCAGGGGCTGCGGCGGCGGCCCGGGCAAAGCGGCCAGGGGCTGCGGCGGCAGCGGCCCAGGCGAAGCGGCCAGGGGCTGCGGCGGCAGCGGCCCAGGTGAAGCGGCCAGGGGCTGCGGCGGCAGCGGCCCAGGCGAAGCGGCCAGGGGCTGCGGCGGCAGCAGACAAGGTTCAGGGGCGAGAGGCTGCAGCAGACGAGGTTCAGGGGCGAGAGGCTGCAGCAGACGACGTTCAGGGGCGAGAGGCTGCAGCAGACGAGGTTCCGGAGCGAGAGGCTGCAGCAGACGAGGTTCCGGAGCGAGAGGCTGCAGCAGACGAGGTTCAGGGGCGAGAGGCTGCAGCAGACGAGGTTCAGGGGCGAGAGGCTGCAGCAGACGAGGTTCAGGGGCGAGAGGCTGCAGCAGACGAGGTTCAGGGGCGAGAGGCTGCAGCAGACGAGGTTCAGGGGCGAGAAGCTGCAGCAGATGAGGTTCAGGGGCGAGAGGCTGCAGCAGACGAGGTTCAGGGGCGAGAGGCTGCAGCAGACAAGGTTCAGGGTCCTGAGGCCAGTCCGACCCATCACTCCACTCGCCACGGACCAATGCCAGTAATTCTTTTAGCTCGGCAATGGCTCGGGCGTTGGCTTCAAGCCTCTGCCAGGGCTCCAATTTGGACATTCCTGCTGGGTCCATGCTGGCCGAAGTGTACTGTCACGACGTGAAGAGGTAGGACCCAGACGCAGGATAAGGTAAGCCACCAAGGCAGCAGGTTTATTTCCGGCCAACCAGCGTCTCCTCTCAAGCTGAGAGGAGAACGGGGAAGCAAAAAGGTGGAGAACAAAAAAACGCTCCACTGGGGAGGAAAAAACAGGCAAAGGGTATAGGGGACAACAAAAGGCGCTCCGCTGGGGAGGACAAGGCACAAAAACAAGACAAGGCACAAAAACAAGGCAAGACAATAAGGTACCGGGAACAAGGACTCGAGGACTGTGGACGCTTCCATGCACTGACGGTGTGTGACACTTCGGCACTGAGGGGAAAGTGCAGGTGGCTTTTATTGTCAGTCTTGATTGGTGGCAGGTGGTGGTAATCATGGGCGGGGACCGGTAATTAGGGAGCGGCAGGAAGGGCAAGTGACCTGGGGTGAGAGGAGAGTTAGGATTTTCAAAACAAGACAGGAAACATGGACACAAAATAAAAGCATGGGCCGTCACGCCGGTGGCGGCGTGACACTTTATTAAATATAGTTACCTGAATAATAATATATCGGCCCTCTAAATCTATTACTATATTATTTAGAGTAAAGAATAAATTATTATGTATAAGTATAGAGACACCTCTTTGTCTACTATTATAGGAGGCAGAGTAAACTTGACTAAAATTTCTATCTATAAATAATTTTTCTTCTGATTTTTGTAGGTGGGTTTCTTGTAGGAGACAAATATCTGCCTTAAATTTTGAGAGATGGTCTAAAATTTTTATTCTTTTTGCCTGGGAGCGAGCGCCACACACATTCCAGGAGACCAGAACTAATTTCTGCATACAAGCAATATAGACTCAGTCTTATGTATACATCTATATGAGCTGCTTATTAATATTAACATATTGTAGGATAGCAAAAGAGTAATTATGCAATTTATATAATTTATATAAAGAGAGAGATAACAAGTCGATAAGTATAATAGTGAAGAAACGAGGGGGGAAGTGAGTGTGAAGGAAATCTGTGGGGGATTCAACATAACAATACACCAGTAAATAGTGACCTAAGCGAGATTATTATTTTTATTATTATTATTTATTTTTATTTTTTTAAGAATATATTTTTTATTATTACTATTATTATTATTATTATTATTATTATTATTATATAGCCTATACATGATATAAATTCATATTCTCAGTTTCATAACCCATTATCCATACATATAGATACATATACATACACATATATATGCATATGCATACATATACATATATACACATATACATACACATACATATACATACGTCAAATAATCACACAATACTCGGCTCTACCAATTATCAGTTAGAACAGCCAAGGGGTCGAGGTTGGGTTTCGGAATAGCTGGCCGTCGATATATAATTTATCAACTACCATCGAAGTCCGTTTACCCTCCTGTCTATTTTGTTTCATTATAGGAAACAGTACTTTTCGCCGCTCGTTTATCTCTCTTGGGAATTGATCATTCATCCCGAAAGATGTCCCTTTGAGCTCCCGTCCTTTACTTTTTACCAATTCTTTATGTTTAAAATGTTCGAACTTAGCAATAATAGGACGGGGCTTATTGCTCTTACGAGCTACGAGCCGGTGTACACGGTGAAAAGAGATATTATTTACCGTCTCCTGAGGGATCTTTAGCGATAATGTCATAATTTTTTTTATCTCGCTCTCTGGATTATCTGGGGTATTTTCGGATATACCTGAAAATATTAGATTTTCCCGCATACTACGGGATTGAACATCTAAGACCGTTTCCTTTAGCATTTTATTCTCCTTTTTAATCGTCTCCAACTCGGCTGTGACAGCTACGAGAGAGGAGCGTAGCTCGGAATTATCTCGTTGGAGATCGCTTACCTGTTGGCTAACGAATTCCAAACTTACCTTTAATTCTTTGACGTCCTCGCGGATAAGACAGAGGACGTCAAGTTTTTTATTTATGGAATCCAGTAGGGGTGTTAAAAAAAATCGATTCGGCGATATATCGCGATACTACATCGCGCGATTCTCGAATCGATTCAATAATAGGCAAAATCGATTTTTTTTTTTTTTTTTTTTTTTTAGGATTCACACCTTAAGCATGGAAGAATGTTATATGAACGGAACATTAAGCCTTAATATTTTATTTTAATGCTGTTTAAACATGAAACAGATTACAACCTCTATAAGACTGAAATTTCAGATAAATAAATAATACATTTTCATATAAATCTTACACTCTACAAGCTTACTGATTAGTATTTTCTAAATTTGAATGAAAAAAAATCGCAACAATCGACTTATAAATTCGTATCGGGATTAATCGGTATCGAATCGAATCGTGACCTGTGAATCGTGATACGAATCGAATCGTCAGGTACGAGGCAATTCACACCCCTAGAATCCAGCATACTCACTGATACGTCAGCGGTTACTAAATCATCCGTATCTGTTGACGAGTCATTTTTCCTTTTTTTCGAAGGATTATCACGACTA
Source organism: Festucalex cinctus (assembly GCF_051991245.1). Taxonomy (NCBI): domain Eukaryota; kingdom Metazoa; phylum Chordata; class Actinopteri; order Syngnathiformes; family Syngnathidae; genus Festucalex; species Festucalex cinctus. The sequence continues at coordinate 3,864,394 of NC_135418.1, read as the reverse complement.
GCCACCAGATCATCCATCGCGCAGCTATAAAAATAATCGTCAATAAAGCGTTCGAGGTCGTCCACACTGGATAATATTTCAGATCTTTCTTAGAAAAGAAAAAAATCGAATTTATCTAATCATTAAATTCGGGTTTAATTAGAAATATAAAGCTAATTCTATTTTAGCAGCAGGGCGCCGCCATGTTAGATTTTCCCAATCTCGCTACCAGTCTCGCGATAGTCACAGCATCTCGCGATAGCTCCATGTGCACTACTAACCTGTGATAGATTTCACATCAGTCGCAGCCATTTCCGCCATTTCCCATAGGGTGATAAGCAGTTGTACGGGACTTGGCCACACCAGAGAGCTGCAGGAGTTCAGATAACAGCTCACTTTCGAAATTTGGCCCTGGTCTGAATGAATCCGTTGAGGGAACCCATAGACACAAAACACAGTCCCACAACTTCCTGGCAACTTGTTTAGCGGTCTGGTCTCTACAAGGGAAGGCGAGGGCCAACTTTGCTTGTGATCAGTGACCACAAGCACATCGACAGACTTCTTATTCTTGTCTTCCGCTGACCAAAAGTCGATGCACACCAGTTCCATTGGAGCTGAGGTCTTAATACTCTCCAAAGGGGCTCGTGCAGCTGGTTCTGGTGTTTTTGCAAGCACACACCTGTCACAACACCTGACATACTCCTTCACGTCACGACCCATACCACCCCAGAAAAAAACGCTGCCGAGCCAAGTGTAGAGTGACCTTGGTGTCCTGCCAGGTCATGAACGCCCTCCAAAGCGTCGCTTCTCAAACTGGCTGATAAAACCAACTGAAACATCTTCACTTTACTCACAGGGTCCCTTGACTCTCTGTACAGGATCCCATCTCGAATCCTAAATCGCTCCCATTGTTTCAACAAAGTCAGCAAACGAACATCCATACCGGACCTCTCTCGTCTGGAGGGACGTTTCTTGCGCACCACAAATGGTAACACACCAGCAATAGTGGGGTCTGGAAGCTGGTAGTCCGCCAACTCATGGGAAGTCAGTGGAGGCAAAGAGTCTTGTCCCTGAGGTTGTAACTGTTGGACATGATGAGCAGCCCTGTGACCCTGAGTTCCTCTCCCAGTCGTTGTGACACATGAAGGCAGCCTCCACTTCAGCTGACCCACAGCCACCTGACACCATCTGCTGCGACTCTGCTGAGCCACTCGAAGATGAAGAGCACCAAGTCTGAGGACATCCTGAATTCCAACCACCTCTGCACTCTCCGCTTCCTGCACCAGACTGTTGTAAGGTTCCTCAATAAGCCGTCGACTGACAGTGGAGGTGAAGGGGCTACAACTCAAGGGATCAGCCACAACATTCTTCGGGCCAGGGATGTACTTCAAATCAAAAGAATAGGATGACAATGTGGCCACCCAATGCAACTCATATGCATCCAGTTTGGGCTTAGTCAGAATGTGAGTCAACGGGTTATTATCCGTCCAAACGGTGAAATCGTGCCCTTTCAACCAGTGGCTGAATTTCTCCGTGACGCTCCACTTTAGAGCCATGAACTCTAACCGGTGAGCTGGATATTTTTGTTGTGATTTGCTAAGAGTCTTGCTAGCAAAGGCGATGGGGCGAGCCTTATCTTCCCCAGCAGGCAGTTGGGAAACCACAGCCCCCAACCCATCCAAAGAGGCATCAACAGAGAGAATGAAGGGCTTTGAAAAGTCAGAGTGGGCTAGCACAGCACAGTTCACCAACTCATGTTTAAGCCTGCGAAATGCTTCTTGACATGTGGGGGTCCAATCAGCAGCAGTCAACTTTCTAAAAGCTCCAGCACGATAAAGAGCCCGACCCCTCCTCTTCTGGCCAGCCGTCAGGGAGAAAATTGGCTTGGCTATGGCCGAACATCCAGGGATGAAGCTCTGGTAGAAAAAGAAAGTCAAAGTCTTCCACAGCTATACAAGGTGAAACATCGGCCACCTTTGAGTTACGTTTCAGTGTGACTGGGTTTGCTGATAAATTGGTGATTTTTAACGGGACCCATCGGTCACCCCACATGGGTGTGACGACACGACCAATGAGAACGTCCCTCGGTCTGGACTGGGACAGGCAAGGCTCCACAATGACTGTAATGCCAGGAGACATCGGGACATAACATGGAAGCTTGCCCCACACCAAGTGTTCGCTTCGAGGCAGAAGTGTAACAGCCCGTGGCAGCTTGACAGTACCGATCATGTCCGGAACATCATCGCCTCTCCATCTGGTGGTGCATGACATCATGTCCAAAAACTGTTCAAAGTCATTTGGGGAATGCTTGCAGCTCTTAGACACAAGCCTCCAGTAGTCTTCATCACTTTTCATCAAACGCATCAAAAACTTGAGGATATTTGAGCCAATGATAAGTTTGTCGCGTTGCCCAGCTCTGGGACAGAACATTTGACTCCATAAATGCACAAAGTCAGGTCGCGCATACACTTTGGTCGAGTCTGCCTCCCCCCGCAACCAACGAGCACAATTCAGCTGACTGGGGTTCACCAACCAAAGCGCCAGCCTCCTCGAGCAAAACTTCAGCCTCCTCACTCAAGGTGCAAGCCATAGATCCAGAGTCAATCATGCCCTTCAGTTTCACCATGTCATTCACTCCAACCTGGGCATAGAATAGCTCACTGAAAGCTGGCACCTCAGCTGAACCCTGAACGAACAATAACTTGGCATTCATGAGGCACCAATGAACATGTGTTAATATAGAGAAGTTCAAGATCTGACTCATCTTCACAGAGGGTGTCACGTACACCACCCACGCAGCCCCTCTCCAAACGTGGGCACATTCGTTTCCCGGCCGACGACTTTGGTTGCTAGCAGGCTGGCTGGCTGCGCCTTGTCCATGTGTTACACAATCCTTCTTCCAATGTCCAGGTGAAAAGCATGCCAGGCACAAATTCTCCTTTCGACAATGCATAAGTGTGGAATGTCCGGACTGACCACACACTCGACACTTTTTCGGACGAAATTGTCCTGAAGCAAGCGGCAGAGATGGGAAGGGCATGGGAGAAGCAGCTTGTGTGTTTTGATGTGCCATCAAGCGATCCAAAAGCCCTATCAGTGCACGCATGCCCTGAACATCACCAGCTGCTAATGGGCTTGATGATGAGGGACCACAAGAAGGTTCAAGACAAGACTGGGCAGCCGAGGCAGGCACTGGTGGGAGGTGCAACTGGGGGCCAGCCACAGAAACTGGGTGAGGTGGCTGAGACGTCTGCAGGGAATTCTCAGTGGACAAAGACGGAATGAATGGAGCTGCTGTGGCGGACAGCTGAGAAGGAGCAGTGATGGGCACTGATGTCTGTGGTTGCAATGACGCCATAGGTTGTGGCTCAAACGACTGTGCATGGCTGACTGCCTGCCTCTGAGAAACTTGTGTAACACCCGTCTCATGTATCTATGGAATTAACACTTGTTAATGGGGTTGTAGTACTATGAGCGGGGTCCTGGGTACTTTAACAACTAATTCAATTTACTTAGTAAACAGGAGATACAAGAATAGAAATATCTTAAGTTTGGCGTAATTTAGAATTTGGCCTAAATTAGAATTTGGCGGTGCCTCCACTTAGCAGGAAAAATATTATTAATTTACCTCTTTTACCCACTAAGAATAATAATTAAAGTACTGGGGAATATTGTGTAGATCAATATACCATTTAAAAGAAATACACAAACACAGTAAATTCAGTTGCAAACAGTATGAACCATTTTAGTAAACAAAAATAATAAAAAGACAATTAAATGGGGAAAAAAAGGTTGTGTGTGTCAAATGTTAAATGCGAATGTGTCCCAGCAAAAAATATATAGTCCAGTTATAGTTGCAGGCCTGATGTTGCTCGGGTGCGGTGTGACCTTACAAACATAAAAAACTGGCCCCTTCACTTGCAAAGCAAGCAAAAACAAATTGGCATGTGCACGGTTTTGATAGTACTCACAAATCCACAGGTCTAGGGTAGCGAATGACACGTGATGGGTGATGAGCGATGGAAACCCGTCACTCGGTAACGACCGACATCCGACTCCAGCTTAAGCACAAATCCACAAGGCACGAGACGACTTCCAATCCACAGCAGAAAAAGGGTCCAAAAAGAGTTTCCTTGGTCCGCTGTGCATCAGAAAGTGTCTCTTTAATTTTAAATGTAGTTCAAACCTTCATACTCGATATAAAAAGGCACAGAACTCCGCTAGCTTTAGCGTTCGCATGCTATGTCGCTAGCCGCGATTAGCATTTAAATCGTCTGCACAAACATTTCGTCTGAGCACAATAGAAACATAACATGAGGTACTCACATTACATCGGGTTAAAAACAATCCAAAACGTGACAGCAGACTCTGCATCCACTGGTTTAAAAGACTATTTTCACCAGACGGCTCCTCGAGTGTCTGCTCACTTGACAGCTTAGCTAATATTTTTTGAGAGCGCTGGCAAGTCGGCATGTTACACTTCACAAAATACAACTCTACCATTTCCACCCACTCACGAACAGTTAGCTTGTCACTAAAATCACCCCTGAATACAGGTGGCTCTTTCACATTCGGTTGCATGACAATCTTAACATCAGGTCAATTCACACCAAACTTGGGTTCATCATTCAATGTAGACGCATCCCCCCTCCTGTCCACTTTTAAATGTGCTGCAATGGACTGTCCGATTTTATCAGCCAACTCTGTGACAAGGGAACTCAGTTCAACATTACCGATAGGCTGAACGCCTTGCTGGTTAGATGGGGACAATTGGACAGGAGTAGAACTAAACTCTGGGACGCTTAACCTACCCACCGTAGGGGACTGAGCACCTCCCTTGCGGAACCAACCCCTGCCCAACCCCATACCTGAAAACATTTCACTCTCAGGCACTGAATTCCCCTTAAATTCAGACATTTCTATGGTTAGCAGTACAAAATTGCAAGGAGGAAAACAAAAATCCTATCACAAAAGTGTAAGTTCAGTGTTAATGTAGTGCACAACAATCAAGTAACATATATGTGGATAGTTTAGCTGACTGTAACGAGCGTCCCCGGTGACCAAGATGGCGTTGATCTTCAGCTGCAAACGGCTTGTGGCATCAATACAGCTCTGCTCCGGGACAGTCACGGCACCAGTGTAACCCGTGTGGGTTGCCTTTACTCTGCGTTGTGTTGTGTTTTTGACAAATGGAGTCGGGTTGGTCTCACTGAGCATTTATTTTCCACAGCGGCCTGCGTGCATGAAACAACAATGAGCATGGTGTACGCTTCGACGTCCTCGCAAGCTCTCCTCGGCCAAATCCGGAGCGAGAGTGCGTCAAAAAAATAAAAAATAAATAAATAAATAATTGAATTTACAAAGAATTGACATCATACCTGTGTGCATGAAACAACAATGAGCATGGTGTACGCTTCGATGTCCTCGCAAGCTCTCCTAAAACTCAAAAGTGAATCTCAGTAAAAGGCGCCAATCGTTAGCAACATTAGCTTCATTCATCGACGGATCACAGCTCAAAAGTGTTGCGTAGCGAACACAACACCAGCTAGTAAACACGCAAAACATCCTTAGCAACTGACCCAATAACATAATGCAACCCAATTAATATAACACAAAGTTTTTTATTACATTCATCGTCGCGACTAGCAGGAGAGAGCAGCGTGTGCGTCTTACCTCGGCCACATCCGGAGCGAGAGTGACGAGGCTCGCGCACGTAAAGTGACGTCATCGCGCAACCGTCATCAACAGTGCGTTCACTTGCTCATGTTCTATCATGCACCAGTAATAAAACAAAAGAAAAACATTAATATTTTATCACAATTATGATGAGTGTTTTTGGTGAAATTAACAGAACACTGTAACCTGTTACACTAGACATGTGGGTAACAGGACTGACATGGAATTATCTGATTGGCTGTTGACCAGGTAAAAGGATTAAAGATTCCTGACATCACATAGCCCTTGACATCACATAGCCTAAAACCAGTTGAAACTAGATGCTAGTTACATCAGTTCAAAATAGACACTTGTTACATCAGTACATAACAGACACTTGACCTCACGGTCATGACCCCGACTTAATAGGTCATGAACTCAAACTTAACCCTGGCATGACCCCAGACATGACACTGACAAAGACTGAGAGACCATTTAAAGGTCCAGGGAATCTTTGCAGGTGTTTTCAGTTAAGTAGCCGATTCGAATGTGATACCTTGAGTTTCCAGTATTTCACTTAATACACTTTAATAATGCTAAATGTTAGTTAGAAAATGCATTTTGATAGCCATACATTTGGTGAATAGTAAGGTAGGTAGAAAAGAGTCAATTAAATACTTTGCTGCATTTGTAAACTGTTAGAGCCATAGAAAATATGAATAGGTTCGTTCAAATGTGAATATATGTTTATTGGTGTTCCATTTGAATAGTCTTTGTGTATTAGTCAGAAACCTGTATTTGGCATTTTATTTTTGTTATTTTGTGTAATGTAGATTTACTTAGAATATTTGAGTAGTTGTGCTTAATTTTTTGTCCTGCTTGTTAGGCTGTCATAAAGTAAGGAGTTGTAAAGCGTGCCAATCGTGGTAATTTTGCTAAGTTTGATGATTTTGTAGCCACCATTGGGTTTTTTTTTTTGTAAATAAAGTGGAAACAGTTTTTGTTCACCAGCAACGGCGTTTTGCATTTGTTGTCATTGCTGAGGTGGAAAGAGCCACTACGGTTGGTGTGCATTAGAGACTCAGGCCCTGCTTACGTAGCGACAAAAGGAATGAAAAGTGCCGCTACAGTAACAATTGATGCAATTCTTATCAACTCAAGCTGATATTTGTGAAAAATTCATAGCTATGGCGCCTCTATTCTGCTATGTTGTAGTTTGAAATACCTTGCAAATGTTTCCTCATCAGTTTATTGTCTTCATTGTGGACAAAATGCTTGGTACCCCTCTCTAAATAAAAGAAAAACTCACAGTTCCAGTGGTCACAGAAATAACTTGAATTCAACAAAACAAGCAATGAATAAAACAAACAAACAAAAAATTAATGAAAATTAACCATTGCAAATCAGATAGTGTTTTTGAATTATAGTAATTTAAAAAACACACTCAGAAAAGAGTATATTCATTTTGGCATTGCACGGATTGTAGGTCAAACAATTTTCTCAGTCATTTTATATTTTGAGGAAATTAGTCCTCTGGTATGAATTGAGCTCTAAACTGTGACCATGATTGACCCACTGAAAGCTGAAATATAGATAAAGCACATGCTGTTCAAATTGTGTGTTGTGGGTTACATCTACAGGGAGCACTGCTTGTGACCAATTTTCTCATTACCTGGTGCGGCACAATTACAAAGCTGAGTGCTCTAGCTGCTACTGCTCCATAAAACCTATGGGAGGTCCTTTGTGGTTTTACGAACATAAAGTGTCTCTGCATAAACAGATGCCCGTTTTAAAGCGAAAACATCTGCACATCTTAAATTCACAGAGTCTCTTTCAAATTACCTGATGGCTTTGGGACTAACATGGGCTGTAGAATGCAAATGTTTTCTCATAACATCTGAATGTCCTGTCCTTTACTGGCTGGGTTTAAACACTATTCCACCCTAGCCAAGCGGATATGGACAAGGTCAGGTGGTTGTCGCTTTTTCACAACACATACATGTGCATAAAAGCTGTTAATCGATTAGTTTGCACGCAACTCTAGCATAATTCAAAACACTTGAGCACAAGGTCAAGGGGAAACCAACACTGAAAAAAGATGAAAAGTGAAACATTACAGGAGGTTGCGAGCCTCCCGAGTGTTGACTTTAGTCGAGAGATGTTATCTCATGCTGCTTTGCCATGTTTACATGCATCTCAGCCCGCTAATCAAAGATGAGGCTTTCCCAAAAGTTCAGGCCATGATCGCTTCATTAGTGTGAGACTGCGCTTCCACAGCACACAGTACTAATACAACCTCCCTTCAGACGCAGTGCTCCAACTCAGAGTGGTCTCCCGGGGAAGCAGCACCATTAAATATTAATGCCATGTGTTTAGATGTCTTTTTTTTTTTTTTGTTAGCTTCTTATGTAGCTGCATTCCTCATGATTAAATCCATGTAGAAAAAAATTATCCCGAAATGTTGCGCCGTCTTGTGCACTTAGAATTATATTTTACGTTAAAATTGTCCCATCAGTGCTTCATCAATAGAGAGCACTAAAATATAATATAATATAATATAATATAATATAATATAATATAATATAATATAATATAATATAATATAATATAATATAATATAATATAATATAACCATCCATCCATTTTCTTTAGCGCTTATTCCTAACAAGGCTTGCGGGGGGTGCTGGAGCCTATCTCAGCTGGCTTTGGGCAGTAGGCGGGGTACACCCTGAACTGGTCACCAGCCAATCACAGGGCACAAAAAGTCGAACAGCCATCCACACTCACAAGCACACTTGGGGACAATTCGGAGCGCCCAATTAACCTGCCATGCATGTCTTTGGAATGTGGAGGAGACCGGAGTATCCGGAAAAGACCCACACAGGCACAGGGAGAACATGCAAACTCAACCCAGGAAGGCCGGAGTCTGGACTCGAACGCAAGTCTTCAGTACTGGGGGGTGGACGTGCGAACCACTCTCCACCGTGCCGCCCATTAATATAATATAATATAATATAATATAATATAATATAATATAATATCTGCGATTGGCTGGCAACCAGTCCATGGTGTCCCCCGCCTACTGCCCAGAGCCAGCTGAGATAGGCGCCAACACCCCCCGCGACCCTTGTGAGGAATAAGCGGTCAAGAAAATGGATGGATGAATAATATAATATGATATAATATAATATAATATAATATAATATAATATAATATAATATAATATAATATAATATAATATAATATAATATAATATAATATAATATAATTAGGGCGGTCAAAGTTAAAGCATTAATAGATTAATTAATCACAGAAAAATGTCGCATTAATCACGTATTAACGCATATTAATCGTACTATTTTTTATTTTTTTTTAACCGCACTTGAGCCTTGAACGTAATCGCGGATGGTTACATTGAAGGCTGCGCAGGTCAGTGATGAGGTCAATGCACAGTATTTCCTACGCCTGTTGTTCCAATATGAGCGGGGTGACTCCAGTTGGTGTGCTCGGTGGTAAATTTCGCTTTAAAAAACACCCCAACGGGACTTTAGATAAAACAAAAGTAATTTGCATTTAATTAATTAATAATTGCTGAATTGCACCCAATTGATATGATGCTGTTCCGTTTTGAGCAATACACGCATGCATGCAATTGCGTACATGCATTTAATCAATGACATTCAGATAAAATGCGTTAATGTCAAAATATTACGGTCTTTTGTATTTATTTTATATTACGCAAATACGTGAGTATTTAGCTGATTAATCGTGATTAATCAAAATTAAAAAGTGTGATTAATCATATTAAAAATTTTAATAGTTTGACAGCACTAAATATAATATAAATATATGAGAAAAGTACTTAAATATATGTACAACTGTTTTTATATGAGCAAGATAAATAGTATGCTGTTATTGATGATTAAAATGGATTTAGGGATTTAGGGATTTACTTATCTACTTTATTACTGTTATTACTTTGAAAGAATATGTCTAAATGTAAAATGGAGTCTTGTTCTAATTTTTTGGTATATTTTCTATTGTCCTAGTTTACATACCAATGCTACAATTACCCCTCAAATGAACCTGACCTCACTCTCATATTGGGCTATGATGTGTGCAAGCATCTTCTTCAATTAGGTCAGGGGCGTTGACCGTACATTGGAAGAAAAAGAAGATCCTCTAGGAATTGCGTCTGACACAACTGAGTCTCTTGAATCTATATTTGGGCCAAACGTGTGGATGTGTGTCACCCAATACTACGCACTTGTGCCCATAAGCAGAGATTGTCAAGGCACAAAGGGAACTCCCAGCAGGTACCGCAAAACCAGGCCTTGAGCAAGTTTTTATGATACCTTTCAATCACTGGTGATTCCCTGCTGAAAATGACAGGTGATTTGACTCAGCCTACATATGACCTCATTTAAACAATTAAGAGCAGAGCAAGTAAGCACCATCAAAGGAACACGCAAAATGCCTGGAGGGGTGGGAGGGATTGTGTACGCAGTGACAGAGTTAAAGTTTTAATGATTTGCCAAGGTTAGATTCTAATACTGTACTCTTAAAAAAAAAGAAGCAAAAACTGTCCTGTTGACACTATCTTAACTTTCATTTGTATGGGACAAAGCGCGCAATCTAAAAAATAGTCCTGACCATTGTTGCCAGTAATGCATAAATAAATAACCATGTATTTATGTATTCATTTATCTCTTTATTCACTACTTCTTATTTATTCACTGATGTAAAATGTATTTACTTGTAAAAAAAACAAAACAAAACAAAAAAAACAACCTGTATTCGCACTTCAAAATGTTTGCTTTGTTCTTGTTTACTGCAAAACTGATGTCTATGTACAGCACTTTGTATACAGAAACGCCTGTTCTTAAAGCGCTTTATAAAGTTGAGTTGAGTTGAGTTGAGTTGAGTTGAGTTGTGTTGAGTATCCTGTGCTGACCCATTTTGGGATGTTGCCAACATTGTGCAACCGATTTTCATGTTCGAATGAAGTAAACAGTAACACAAATGTTTTTATCCAGTGTGTTTTTTTTAGGTAAAGATGAAAATATTAAAAGTATGTTGTATATTCTGCGCTGTCGACAAAGGATTAACTAGCTTAAAAATCACAATGTAAAATTTGTAGAAACATTTGGAGTCACAGCGCGACACATTAAAGCCGACAGAGAAAGTCCTATCAGGTTGTGGGAAGCAGAACAGCGAGGAGTGGAGGAGGGCTCAAATTTAATCGCTACATTGATCAACAATATTTATTTATCATTTATCAACAAAGTTTTACCATTACAGTGTAAAAAGTTCAATTCCTGTATTTCAGGCCAAAAAAAAAGTGCCTTTTCATATACAGTACTACAGTACATATATATATATATATATATATATATATATATATATATATATATATATATATATATATATATATATATATATATATATAAAATAGATTTCTCCTTTTTCAGAAAAACTATTATATTGTCTAAGAAAGAAAACTATTATACTGTCTTTGTTTTAGTTTTAATGCAAACTTAATGTGATAGTTCAGATTTTTGGACATGAATCTGTATTTCATCCTCACCTCCAGTGGTGTGCAATCAGCACTGACTTACCCCTGACAATGTTCTGTGACACGAGTTCTGGTCTGGTTTTGGTCGAGAGGAAAGTAGTCTGGCAAGTTGGCTGGGGTCACGGAAATAAACTGTTTTTCGTCTAAAAACAATTTGTGTTCAAAAGAGTGATACATTTGCATCACAAAACTAGAAAAAAGTCAGACTCCATTACCGCCGGGCACTATTTTTCCTGTTCGTTCGTATCACTGCACGGCACACTGCATGCAGCTGATAGGTGCGTTGCATACAACTGATAGGCGCCCGCTGTAATTATAACTTCGAGAAAAAAAAAAAAAACCTTGTAGATTAGTGCGCGTCTATCAGCTGCATGCAGCGTGCCACACAGTGATACGAACAAACAGAAAAATAGTGCGGCGGTAATGGAGTCTGACTTTTTTCGAGGGCGAAGTTTTGTGATGCAAATGTATCACTCTTTTGAACACAAATTGTTTTTAGAAGAAAAACGCTTTACTTCCGTGACCCCAGCCAACTTGCCGGACTACTTTCCTCTCGACCAAAACTGGACTAGAACTCGTGTCACAGAACGCTGTCAGGGGTAAGTCAGGTCTGATTGCACACCACTGGAGGTGAGGATGAATTAATGTCCAAAAATTCACTTTAAGGCTTAAACTGTATCCTATCCAGCCTGTTTTCCATGTCTCCCTCCTTCAGCGCAGCTGAATCAAATGATCAGCGAATCAGAAAGCTTTGCAGAAGCCTGATAACAATCATGAATCAGGTGTGTTAGTGGAGAGAAACATGGAAAACGGGCTGGATAGGGGCTCTCGAGGACCAAACTTAAAGTAATGGCCATATCAGTTGTCATTTTTAGAGTAAGCAGGGTTGTCGGCATCTTGGCAGGGTTAATTTAAAAATGTATTCTGATACAATTTGTCATGTCTGGGTTAAGTTTGAATTCATGACTGTTTTGAACTGATGTAACCGTGATATAACCATCTAGTTTCAACTGGTTTTAGGCTCTTAGCTCTATGATGTTTGTCAAGGATCTTTTATGCTATATGATGTTTGTTGTTGTCGGGAACAATCTGTAATGACTGGACAGCCATTCAGAGAATTCCAGGTCAGTATTAGTGCTCACATGTCTAGCCACAACCAATGAGATTGATTGACTGTCTATTTAAGGGTCTGACAATTTTGTGTGGTTTGCCGGATTATTGTCCACCTCTCCTGTGTACTCTGAGTTCCTGCCTCTCAATGAGAATTAATAGATAAAACCTTATTTGTGTCTGCATTTGAGATTCAAACACTCAGCGCACGACACAATTACTGTACTTGTTACGTGGAATCTACAAGATAAAGTAAGAAGTTGAGAAGAATGCAAATACTTCTTCACGGGTACTGTAGTGTCAAGGAATTTGGATTTTTGCTCCACCTTTTGCTCAAGGCAAAGGATGCTTGAGACACTCAAACCTGCTTCTCAGCATTACAAAATGCCAATTTATATAACACCAATGACAAATATATATTTCTAAAATTGATTATTATTATTATTTTTTATTTTTTTTATTTTTTTTTAACACATTTGGATTTATTTATTGTTTTGCACACTATGTATTGTTGATGATCTGGCATGAGGACAAGAGGAAGAAAGGAGAAGAGTGTGGCTCCGATAGGCCGAGGAGGTGACAAGAGGGTGGCAAAGGGATGATGGAGTGTATCAAGCTGTGAAACCCCCCCTCTGCTCATTTACCCTCACCCCCCCCCCCCCCCCCCCCACTGCATAGAGGAAATTAAAGAGTCGCATACAGGAGAAGACGAGAGGAGGAGGGTGGTGATTTAGAGTGTTGCGCAGGGGGGATGGGGACCCGGCACATTCCAGTTAATTACTGAATAATGAGGAACAATTTATTGTGTTCTAGTTAGAGACATCTTAATGCTTGCAGATATACCATAGAACAGACCCTTCTGACTATTTATGTTAAACAGTCTGTAACTTTGAGTTATTAAATGTCTCTTACCTGCTTTTCAAAGTGGTGAGGGCTGAGGATCATTATCTCAATTCTTTCAGTGATTACATCGTTAAAACATTAAAACACTGCTTTGATAAATGACGAAGGATAACAACTGTAAAGCAAAACTATGATTTTTCAAAATTTTGGTGTAGCCAGTGGCCCTATTGAATGGCAAATGGTGCAGGTGATATATTTATATTCAAACAATGCCCAGCCCTGGATTCTATGTTCTACACTGTTTTGCTTTTGGTCATTTGTACCCCTGGCAGTCACTCCTACATTTCCAATAAATACCGGTACTGTGCCATAATACTGCGTACGTTCAATACACCGATGGGCTGCGCAAATGCTAGTTTCACACTGCAGTCCAGAGTGCAATCAGTGCGATAAATGAAGAGAGGAAGTGTGAGGGAGGTAGATTAAAACAGCAGAACTTAAACAATAAAAATAATAATAAAAGGCTGCTAGAAATTATGATTTGCTGGTAACTTTAGAGCGTCACCAGCAACATTGTTGATGATTAAAAAAAAACTTCATTTAGAAACATAATTGTTTATTGTAGTTTGCTTGACTTTAGAACAACTTATTGTGTGAGTTTTAATACTTAAAGGTGGATTCAACGATATTTTTGTGGATCATCTTAACGATTGTTTCTCGATCCTGTCAATCAATCTGCGTAATGACGTGTGTGCTCGTTCCTAGCTGCACATGCGCACTTCGAGTGTTTGTAGCATGTAGCCGCTGAGCTTCGGATTCGGCCATTCATCGTTGTAGCTCCACAGAGCTGACCCCGCACTTTGAAAATGGCTGAGAGCCGCAAGAGGACAGCCGTATGAAGCGAGGCCTGCTGCAGAGACTGATGAAGATGATGATGAAGATGAGTTCGGACGTTAGTTGCGACATTTGAGAGGCGTTTCCCCCAGACAAGCAGGAGAGCTGGTAGGATGGTCTTCCGCATGCGCAGTTTTTTAAACGTGACAAACAGATGTTTGGCTTCCGCTTTTCGAGAACATCATTGAATCCACCTTTAATTAAAAGCTTAAAACAAATACAGCACATATTATATTTTATATTTTCGAATGAGGTTTGGCACCATATACGAAAGTACTAACAATGTGCAACAGAATCTGACTAACATATATGAAACATGAACGTATGGGTTACAGCGTTACACAGTACACGGTGAATAAATGGCGCACATATGGGCCCCATAACATTATTTTTGCTTAGGGCCCCCAATAGCGTATTTCAACTGCAGCCCAGCACCACACCATGCGAAGCCAGCACGGTGTGGTGAGTGTTTCCATTACAGCTGACCGTGTCGGAAGTGGACCGTGCCGAGCTGCTCGCGGCCCTCTCACCTACCTGGGCCAGAGCGAGCCCAGGACAGGACGTAAAACACCATGGCAGTTGATTGGGTGGTCGGTCCTGTGATGTCATCAGTGGGCTTACCAGCCACATCCTTTTCGTCCTGTTTGTCGTCTTCTACGCCTCCACTGCTATCAGTGTGTATAGCCTTGAGGGCTTTCAGATGATAAAATATCATCCTTTTCTTCACGGCGGCGATCCTCCTTCTGTTGCGAGCTCTGAAGAAGCGCCACGTCTGAAGTACTACAACAGAACGAGCAACCGATACTGGGCAGGATCGTCCTCCATGGCTTCTGTGTTTTGGTTATGTGTTGTTTCCCGCGCTCGACTATTGTGTCGCAGCCGGTTATTCGTCACTTCCGCCCAGCGTCCCAGATGCACATTGGCGGTGGAAACGCAGTATGTGCGTGGGTTGAGCTGGGCTGCAGTGGAAATACGCTACAAATGGCCAGTCACCATTCGTCTCAACATAAGAAAGAAAGAAAGAAAGAAAGGAAATTATCATGTATATTTTCAGTTGTCTCCTTATCAAATGTTTCTTTCTTGCCAATAATTTTGGTGAATTTCCAATTATACAATCTCAAGGTTCCACAGTCCAATTTTAGATTGTCTCCAATGAGTGATTTCAGGGGTGATTACTTCAGATTGGTAGCTAAGAAAACTTTACACAATTTTTTGTTTCATTGCTTTGATCACTATATTACTGTAGAAACAATATTTCCTCCCTCCCCACATATGCAACATTTCCATCCACACTGCTTGGTTTATTTTAAAATAATAATAATTAAATAAAAAATAAAAAACAAAAAAAGCGGAGTTTTAAGAAACCTTCATTTTTAATGAAAACTATCCCCGGGGACGCGTGGATGACAATGCAAACTGCAGAAAATTATCTCCAATTTACATGAAATTAAGTATTCAACAATGTCAAAATGGAGCATTTCCTTTTATAAAGCCAATAACCAAAATTGAATAAATTGTATTTCCAGCAGAAGTAGCTTGAAGAGGAAGAAGTCAGAGTCTATGAGAAAGCTTTACAAGGCGCATTGAAAGCAACCTATAACAAGGAGCTCAGTATTTATTCATTTGCATTTTAAAAGGTATTCATTTTGTGTAACATGTATATTGAAGGGTGGCAAACATGTTTGGGGTCGTAATGGCTTAATATACACCTTAAAAAAATAAAGTCACCCTCTACTTCACGGAAATTCACCTATCATGGTGGATTATGGTGGAACGTATGATCCACGAAAAGTGAGTGAACACTTCATTGTATGAACATGCCAACCTGTTTTTTTGTTGTTTTTTTTTTGTTTTTTTTTTTTTTTTGTTTTTTTTTTTTTTTTTACTCTCTTCCGACATCTCACTATTTGTTGGGTCTTCTCATTGTTCTGGCTCCAAGTAATACACTTTCCCTGAAAGCTTTACTGCAATCAGTGTGATTCTCGTTGCATTGCTTTTTATGGACGCCAACAATTCACTTAAGTTGACTTTTAAATGATCTTGGACAAAACATCAGTGCCTGCAGTTGATTTCTGTATCAGCTGTTTCATGGCCCATCTCTCATAATTGCCCTCACACATGCATTTTTTGTCTCCTCGCCGATCAGGTCGAAATAATGCTGAGTAGAGTCAAATAGGTTTGCACATGTACAATGTGTGAATGTTCATCCTTATTTTTGTTCAGTATTTCCAAAATACAATCACAAAAGTGGAAATTGAAGACTGACCTTGTATATGATCTTGATATTGATATTTTATTGTCAGTGTAAAGAATCTTTCTGCCACAGCTACAGCTTTTAAAAGATGAATGTACTTAATTTATGTGACAGAAAATCAAAAGTTCTCCTCTCCGTCAGACTTGCCGTAGGTCGTACGTTGAGTGAAAAGCCCCACCGTCTCTTTGATGTGTTAATATATGAACCCTGACCAGACCAGAGAACAAAGAAGCTGTCAACAACCACTCAAAAATCAACCACGCCAGTTATTATTGAATTTCTGTCACGCATGCATCTGTTGTGCAGACACAGCGGTGTTGAAAGTTATCACTAAGGTAAGAAAGACAGCAGTTTTCAGAAATAAACACTTTTTAAAAAAGAGCTGGTGATGTTATCTGCAGATACGGCTTTTTTTTTGTTTTTGTTTTTTTAAAGGTCAATGATATGTCACAACGGAGCCAGTAGTGCTACTGTAACTGTACTGTGACCTCCAGAATACGACTTTAACTTTGTCAAAGGTGCTACGCATTAACAGCAAGACAATCACTGGATCACAAATCACACACAAGCTCCAGTCTGAGCGTTACATGCTGCATCTCTCGTGACATTGAGGGAGAGAAGCGAGAAGGTTCTTGCTGAGTGCGTGATCATGCTGTGCTGCCCAAATAGACACATTCCCCTTTTAAAGTGATACAGCCTTCAGAATGTTCCTGCTCGACGGATGAGTGCTACTTGAATGTTAATGAGGGCTCCTTTGGACACGCATAAATTAAATGATTAGATGTCTGCAATCATGCAAGGTCCTTAGGTGTCCCCTATTTATGGCATTGGAAACGTAGCTGCTTTTATTTACGATGCGCCAACCCCAGCAGGGCGAAGCTACCTGAGCAGCCCATCGGGTTGAGAAGACGAGTGTTTTAATGACCTGTAAATGAATCATTCGGGTAGAAGCCCTCCCCAGTTTAGCCAACAAAAAGAAATTGTACGTTACAGTGGTAGATGGTTGTAAAATAAAATCTGTGCTGCTTCATATGTGCTATTCATATCCATCCTCTTGACCGCCTAATCCTCACAAGGGTCGCGGGGGGTGCTGGAGCCTATCTCAGCTAGTCCTGGGCAGTAGGCGGGGTACACACTGGACTGGTTGCCAGCCAATCGCAGGCTATTCATATTAATTGGTGCAAAGAATTCTCATAATTGAAATTCTTTGATTACAATGCATTGGTTGCAAAGACAATAGAGACATTATTTTTTCTTATCAGTATGTTGATATCTATGCAATCTGTTCATCATTTGACCTCGCCTATTATTTTTGTGTGTACAAATATCCATCCATCCATCCATCCATTTTCTTGACCGCTTATTCCTCACAAGGGTCGCGGGGTGTATAAATAGATAAAAATTGTAATTATATTAATAACAACAAAACTAAAAGAATATATAACAAATGATTTTCTCAAATTGTGGCCTGAGATTCAATAAACAACTAATTGTAATATATATTGCTTTGCAATAAATAACTGAAGTAAGCATTATTATTCATTTTAGGTAAAATAGCAACAAAACAACAAAAAGTAAACAAATGCCCACGCCAACTAGGTAATCTTCTCCACTATTCCAAATTCAGCTTTGCCCATCATAAAATTTGCGCAATTCAAATAAAGTTTTAAGAGAGTTTTCTATCAAATAAGGACATTTTGGAGTAGGGGTGGCCGCATACAGAGAAATTATGGAATGCATGGGTGACTTCGATTTGCCGACATTATTAAACACAGTAAAATCAATGAATCCAGCAGTTACGCATTATAGTCATTTTAGCATTTTTCTTTTGTTTTGTTAATTTAATTATAAGGAAAACTATTTTGACTTTTTCATGATTTTGGGGTAGCACACAGCCCTGTATCCCACTAGAATAGATCAGGCCCTGCCCTGAGCAGAAAACTGAAATCCATCCATCCATCCACCCACCCATTTTCTTGACCGCTTATTCCTCACAAGGGTCGCGGGAGATGCTGGCGCCCATCTCAGCTGGCTCTGGGCAGTAGGCGGGGGACACCCTGGACTGGTTGCCAGCCAGTCGCAGAAAACTGAAATCTCTTAAGTCATTAGGCATTACAAAGAGAAATGTTGTTATTCTTTTAC
The DNA here is from genome assembly GCF_051991245.1 of Festucalex cinctus. NCBI lineage: Eukaryota > Metazoa > Chordata > Actinopteri > Syngnathiformes > Syngnathidae > Festucalex > Festucalex cinctus. The sequence continues at coordinate 3,845,942 of NC_135418.1, read as the reverse complement.
TCATGCATAGTTTCTTTGCATTTCTTGAAAAAAAAAAAAAAAAAAAAAAAAAGAAAACTTTCCAAGTCTTATTGTCAACACCTACATCCAATAGGGTTGCAGGCCCTGTCAAAAGTGTGTGTATTTTTATTGTATTTATTTTTTTAATGCTGAGTAACGTTAGAAAATTGATGGCGGGCTGCAAATGGCCCTTGGGCCGTACTCTGGCCACTACTGAACATGCAAACTCCACCCAGGAAGGCCGAAGCCTGGACTCGATCTTGCATCCTCAACACTGGGAGGCGGACGTGCTAACCAGTCACCCACCGTGCCGCTCCGCGATGCTCATGTTCTCTATCAAAATCTACTGCAGCGAGTGCATAATTCATTGTTACTGGTATGTCAATATACTGTATTGTCCACAATTCCGTCATATATTTTGTCATTATAGGCCATAAATTCCTAGAATGTGTGGTCTTTCTAAAAAATTACCATTATTTCTTATCCTATGGAGCACTTGTGAAAATGGACTCCTGATTGTTAGGTGCGCTGTCTCCGAGGACCACTTACTTGCAAGTGTTACCCCCTCATTTTTCCATCCTTCTGATTGTCACTTTCTAGTTGCATCAACAGCTATTTTCATCTTTATGATTGCATTAATTATCGCGTAACTCTTGTCTCTTGACTCCAGCAGTCTTCTCCCTAAAGAAAACTATAACGAACTGTACATACTCCAATTCACTTGGCACTTCATTAATCAACATATGAAATCAGAATGGCTTCTTTGCCTGACACTTGGCCAGATACAGTATAACGGAATTCATTTTCCAATCTTTGATATACCCAAATGCTTCAATCAGTAGATATAAGCCTTTTTAAAGGACAGTCAGTGTGAGTGATTCTTTTGACTCTGTTGAGCACATTTTTAGGCTCCTCAGGCCCCCAAGAAGAACGTTGGGTGCTGCAACAATGAGAAGCGGCCAACAGTCATCTCTAAGGTCAGAGTGGCCTTTTTTTTTTTTTTTTTTTTTTAAGACAGAGAACACCTCTTAAAATCGTAATCCCCCCCCACCACCTCTATTTATTAAGGTAATGAATTTCTGACTACAGTGCCAGTTCCACTGAACCTGCTTGCCAGCGTAATTCTCCATAACATTTGCTCATTGCCGCCGGGGAACATTATATGAAAGCAGGGCCTACAATGCCATCAATATGCCCAAGATGACAATCGGATGTCTCATAGATATTAATGGAAGTGCAAATTAAATCAAAGTTAGATTGTGGCATTCGGGGCTATGATCAATGCCTTTTGCACAGACAGATTTAATATGGGCTTCGTAATTTGAGTATCCAAACAAAATGTGCATCTTAATGGGGAAGATGAAAGTAATCCCACATGGGGTGGGAATAATACATTAGCTGCATTGTAATTTGAGAACTAGAGTGCAATGTTTCACTTGCTTGCTATTAATGTTGAATAAAAGCCTGACTGATGCAGGATGTGAAAGTCTGAATTGTTTTTTGACACCTCTTGAGATGTCACTGGAGGCCTCTTCAGTTAACAAAATTAATTTAAAAAAAAAAATCTTAATAATTTTTAGTAAATGCATTAGTATCAAACCTGAAACAACCAAAAGGGGGCAAAAAAAACACTGCTAATTCATTCCTGCCAGAAGCAAGGACATGTCTGTTATTGCATTCACAACAAATTATTATGAAACAACAACACGTCAGATGTGTTTAAGTTGGTTATGAAGCAAAGTACAACAATTGTTGGTTATAGACAGTGGTGCCTTGACTTAAGAATTTAATTAATTCCTTAGCCGCACTTGTAAATCCCAGCACTCATATTGCAACATTGTTCTTCATTGAAATGAATGGAAATGCCACTGACCCCTTTTGAGCATCCAGTGATGGTGCTACACCTGCGCTGGGGGGGTGGGGTGTTTTAGCCCCGTCAGAAATGCTATCCAGCCCAGGTTTGTAATTTTTTTTATTATTATTTTATTTTAGTACGCTCACTCACACAAACACGCACACATACAAACATGGTCTCCCGGGTGGAGAGGCGAACCCACTCCGCCTGCATCAAAGGTAAGTGACGGTAACAGTCCGACACCCAGAGCTCCTTTGTAGTGCACATTATGCTGTGTGTCATTTTTTGGTCCCTCTTATTTTGAAATTGCAGTTCTTCTTTCTGTGTTTGCCTCTGGCTTTGTTTCAGTTTTCAGGCCTGGGCATGGTCAGGTGTGCTGGGTTCTTCACACAGTTGCTTTCCATCAGCAGTCACCATCAGTATTTATTGAAAGCTCTGGTCTGACCGGCACTCTTCTCCAGAACATCCCGTTATTTTCACGGTATTGGTTGAACATTCTGCCCGAAATTATTCCAGGTTTTTTGCTAGTCTTTACATGGTTGAATTTTGACTCTTTCTGTTTTGTTGCTTTGCTATTTTTGAGAAGCTTTTTCCTGGGTTCTCCATTTGTTTTATGTTTTGACCAATTTCCCCTTTGTTCTTTTTTTTGTTTTTTAATTCGACATCATGAGAGCTCAGCCACTGCCATGCACGGTCATCTGTTTGTTTGCTACTTTGTTACTTTGCTTAACTCTTTCAATCCCACGCATTTTCTGACAAGGTAACTCCAGAATCCCACCAGATTTCGCATATTTTCACCCATTTTCAATGCTTATTAAAATATTGTGTGCTATGACTAAATAGACATGGTGGGTGTCGTTTGAAAGATTGGGGTCTCCTCTTTCATTAGAAAAAAAAGTATGATTCTACCTTATTCTGTTCTTTAGTAATCATCATTTGAAAATGGCTTGATTTGACATAATTCAAGAATCTCGGGCAAAATAAGGAGAAATTAAGCTTTTTGTGAAATGATGCATTTTCTGCAAAACAGTGACTTTTACAGTAATATTTTTTGGTTTAGTGACATCTCAAATATCTCAACAGTCCTTGCCTTCCATAAAACATGAAGAAAAAAAAAAGAAAATGTGTTTTTGATAGCAAAATAAGGATTTATTTACATATCTGATAGTGTGTGTAAACAGCAATATTTTCACATTTCACAAACTATTTACAAAATGTTGATCATTTACAGGAATGTTTGTGCATGTGTGTGGGCGTGCGTGTGCGTGCTCGTGCGTGCGTGCTTGTGCGTGTGCGCTATTTACGTACTATACAGGGAAATAACAGCTCCATTTTCACATTTGATAAACTATTTACAAATTTGGGGTTATTTACAAAATATGCATGGATGAATGGGTGCATGGGTTTTGTTTTGAAACCCAATAGTGTCTTTTGTGTGATCGCGTGTGAAGCTTTCTTCTGCGTTCAGGGGGACACTGCAAGATGTTCAAACGCTTGTGCCTCTGCCAGTGTAGTAGCTGGTTCTGTAAATTACAGAAAATACTGCGATCAAGATGTAATTTTTATCATTGTTGCAAGGTATTGTGATTTTTTTTTACCTCTCGGTCGCACTGCGTGTGACTGCGAAGGGGCCATTTGTGTACGCTGCCCCAACTGTAATCGAATGTTGTGTAACATGCGTTAGTTAGTACGAGGTTACAGACATTGCACATACAGTATACAGAAGCATGTCTGTGAATATTCTCATCCATCCAAGTCATTTCATCCCTGTCACATTCAATATACTGAACTAGTACAATTGTGATCACTCGATTTACAGAATGCTAAACGTTAGCTTACCTCCGGGGCTTCCAGGAGCTTTCGGGGATAAATCGCTGCTGCTGCTACCTTTGCCACACTTGAATTGATCTGTTCAACTGGTGAAGGCGGCTCGAATTCGCCAAATTCGTCACGGATTCCTCGTCAGATGACGTGGACTGGTCAGAGATACGACGATGAAAACTTTCACTCCGTGTCTCAGAGAACGCCGGAGGCGGTGGCTTATGAAGTGGGCGCCCGTGACGTTTTTGTCGCTTTTCACACTCTCTTATGCAGAATCCGGCTCCTTGATCTTTCTATTCGTCATCTCTTGACCGATCGTGACAAACGCTCTGCTCAAAAGCGTGAGCTTTTGTTTTTAGCGGCCTCCGGTTAGCCGCCGTTAGCACTCGTCTTTTCTCCCCCAGCCACCGGCCCCCACCACTCCACAACACTCCGCCTTTACTAGGAAATCACATCCTTCTCGTGTAAAGAGACCATCACTGCCATCAAGAGGGCACAGTTCGTCACTACAGTGCTTCACGGGCTTAATACTCAGAGGGAAACTTCCCAAGAGTCTCATCCACCCATTCATTAAAAAAAACAGATTTGACGAACTTTCTCGTCTGTGGGTGACGCCCACCGGGTGTCACGTGACGAACTAGTTCGTCCGCAGGTTGCAAAGAGTTAATAAAGTTTATTTGTTACTTTGACGTCAGTGTCCGCCCAGCTCCCAACCCCTTTGGCCCATCACACAGGTGGTGAGCCCATGCGAAGTGGGACCCGCGTTGCCTTTTTAGGGTGTGCCCAGCCAGACCTCTTTGGTGTAGACCAGGGTTCCCCAATTCCGGTCCTCGAGGGCCGCATTCCTGCTGGTTTTCCATTTTTTTCCGCCTACAACACACCTGATTCATCAGCGTGCCTGATAACAATCCTTAAGGTGTATTGGTAGGCAGAAAAATTGAAAACCTGCAGGACTCCGGCCCTCAAAGACCGGAATTGGGGAACCCTGGTGTAGATGCTTGATTTTGAGCCACACCTCCAGGCCTGGCTCCGGAGCGGGGCCCCGATGACCAAAATTGATCCAAAATCATCAATTATCATAAGGCGTCTTTTGAGCCTTGCTGTATCTGGCCCTTCACGTAGGACTTATTTGCCATGACTGTGCCAGGGGCATAAAGCCCCAGACAACTTGGCGGCTAGGATTATTGGGATGCACAAACCCCTCCACTATGGTAAGGTGACGGCTCACGGAGGGAAATCACAGTCAGAAAAGGGTGGAGTGCCCCCTCTGGGTTGTGGATGAGATCCTGCCTGAAGTGGAGAAGTAGCTCAAGCATCTTGGGGTCTCGTTCACGAGGATGGGGCGGGAGATCGACAGGCAGACTGGTGCAGCGTCTGCTGTGATGTGGACTCTGTATTGGTCTCTTGTGGTAAAGAAAGTGCTGATCCGAAAGGCGAAGCTCTGTTTTCACTGCTCAATCTACATTTCTTCCCTCACTCATGATCGAAAGAACAAGATTCCAGATACAAGCGGCCGAAATTAGTTTCCTCTGCAGGGTGCCCGGGCTTTCCCTTAGGGATAGGCTTAGAAGCTCGGTCATCCGGGAGGGACTAATGCCATTGTCAGACTACGCGATTTTTTTGTCTTACACGACAGTTGCGCTGTCACATTACCTGACAAATTCGCTCTGTGTCGTAGAGGGGGCGTGTAGTCACACTACACGTCTGAACGCGACAAGACACCAGGTGGGACAAAAAAAAAGGACAGGGAGTGTTTGCGTGAATGGAGCACGCATGGGACAAGTGTGATGTGAGAGCATTGCTTGCGCTCCCTGCTTCGCAATAGTGTTTAAAATACGATTTAGTAGCCAACACTGTATTTTAATTTATTTAGGCCTATATGCGCCGGGGTAATTATAGCAGATTTTGTTAATTAATTTGCAGGATGACATCTTGTTTTATTATTTTATCAAACACTGAAATCTTATATTGAGTATTTTTACTGCTTCATTTATTCATATTTGATTTGTTTTAGTACGGTGCATTGGATAGTACGCCACTCACTCCGAGGGGGGTGGGGGGGGGGGAACTTTCAAGTGAGAGCGGGTGACAGTTAAGGCGGCGAGGCCTGGCCCGACTATGAAAATGTGATCGATCCTCACTAAATATGTGCCCATCTCATATGCCCAAATTTCTGAAATTATTAGAGCAACAGTCACAATATATTTTGGTCCTCTGTTCATGTCGCTGTTGCCTGACGGGTTGCACGGATGCGTGCGCGCTCCATGCAGCCGCAGCGCTGCAGCGGGGTGCTTTTTGTTTTTTGTTTTTTTTTCCCTCGAGATGCACCTGCCTGGCCCCATCCCATGAATTATCCAGGGGATAAATAAATAAATACATTAACGAATTAATAAACAAATGCTAATAAAAAGAGCTGTAGAGTGCTGTTCAGTGTGTGATTGACGTTTCGCTCCCTCTCGCTATTGGTCAATGCTGTGGAACCAAACGGACGACGAGGTAGGTATGTCACATTATGTGTCAAGACGAGCAAAAATTCTAACAGACTAGACTTTCGTCATGATGGTCGTGAACCGTCCCGGACAACAGGCGACCAGTCGTTGAACGTGTCACATTACACGGGCAACGCTACGTCAAGACAACCCAAAATCCTTTACGACATGCCCCGTTTTTCCGCGACACGTCGGTCGGGCTGAAATCGGGCTGTTTTTGTGTAGTCTGACATCGGCATAAGAGTCAAGCCGCTATTCCTCCACGTTGAGAGGAGTCAACTGAGGTGGCTCAGGCATCTGGTTCGGATGCCTCCTGGACGCCTCCCTGGAGAGGTGTTTTAGGCATGTCCAGACGCCATAGTTGACCCAGAAAATGCTGAAGAGACTATGGGGCATATTCACTAAAGGTTTGTGTTGCCTTTGCACCGCGCTAGAGAATCATTGAATGCCGTTTTAGTTCGTCGCGATCAAAATTTGATTGATGGCCTCATTCGCTTTGATGTCCTTTGATGACGTAGGATGAAACGATAAAAATGATCGATCGAGGTCAAGAGGTCACGATCAAAGGCCTTGTATGACGTAGGATGAAAGGGGACGATAAAAATGATCGATCGGGGGTCAATAGGTCACGATCAAAGACCTTTTTTGATGACGTATGAAAGGAAAACGATAAAAATTAGGGTTAGGGTTAGGATTTCAAAAAGAGATGAAGTGTGCCTGTGTGCCTGTGCAACATGAGGATGGGGGGAGGGTGGGGCGGGGGAAGGAAATGGATGGTGAGGGGTGTGCGTCTGTATGTCTGTGCAGCATGAGGATGGGGGGAGAGGATGGGGTAGGATGGAAATGAATCAAGAATGTTAAACCTCTAGGGGAGGACCCCCAAGAAGGAGAATATATATGACTGCTTTTGATAAAAATGTAAGAAGCGACGTGGTGGGCCGATATGATTAATCCCAAGAGGGGCAAGAAGTGTGAATAGAGAAAAACAGGAAGATGAAGATCCATGCGTGCCCTTTTGAAAGGTGCTAAGGAGTACACGGTATTTTAAAAGGAGATATGACACGATGAGATGACCGTGGGGATGGCTTTCCTCTTTTTGACCGCGTCTGTTTTTCTCATATTGACAGGAAGACGAGGTGAGATTTAAAAGCGATAGAAAAACAAAAAATAGGTGGGGGTGACGGTTGTTTTATGACTTTAGAAGAATGCGGGCGAAGCGGATGGCTTTTCCTTCCAGATTTTGTTAAAAAAAGATACGCGCGCGCGCGCACCCATATACACGGACCCAAATACACAGACCCATATACAGACTTATATTTGAATAAGATGTATGAATAAAAGAATGAAAAGAATGACAAAGGGTCGACTCTTTCTTTTTTTCTTAAAAAAGAAAAAAATGTAGGAGGAGCTTTTCGATACAGACATTTTTGTAAGAGTGAAAAAGTCCCTCACAATCATACCTTGAGGTCTGGGGAGAGACGCGAGAACATGATTATGGAAACTTTTGTGACATTACAAGTGAGACATTCTTTAAAACCAAGAATTGGACCGCAGCAGCTCTTTTTACGGAGATTTCAAGCCCTACAAACAAAAGTACAAATGATTATTAAACCCGCTTGAGTGAAAGTTGGAGAAAATGGGCCCGAGGGAGGGGTGGGATGAACTTGTGGGGGGCGTGAATGTGGGGCTTCAAAATGGTAGGAGGAGAGAGGAGGGGCGGGGAGAGGGGCGGGGCTTCAATTGACACGAGGAAGAGAGAGGAGGAGCTGTGAATGGGGCTTCAGATGGCATGAGAAGGACAGAGTGAGAGATGATGTGTTGCAAAAAAATTATTGTGTATTAAATGCTGTCATGAGTTTGTATTGTTAAACAATGTTTGATATCAATGAAACGGTGGATGATGAATACAAATAATGTATTTTTTTTTTAATCTTTAAACCGTTGTTTGTAAGATTAAATATATTAGCCTTTTTATTTGACTGAGTATAAATGAAATATCTTAGAATTAATTCCTAGTAGGGGTGTGAATTGCCTAGTACCTGACGATTCGATTCGTATCACGATTCACAGGTCACGATTCGATTCGATACCGATTAATCCCGATACGAATTTATAAGTCGATTGTTGAGATTTTTTTTCATTCAAATTTAGAAAATACTCATCAGTAAGCTTGTAGAGTGTAAGATTTATATGAAAATGTATTATTTATTTATCTGAAATTTCAGTCTTATAGAGGTTGTAATCTGTTTCATGTTTGAACAGCATTAAAATAAAATATTAAGGCTTAATGTTCCGTTCATATAACATTCTTCCATGCTGAAGGTGTGAAAACTTAAAAAAAAAAAAAAAAAAAAAAAGATTCTGGCGATTATTGAATCGATTCGAGAATCGCGCGATGTAGTATCGCTATATATCGCCGAATTGATTTTTTTTAACACCCCTAATTCCTAGGATGGTTTTAGTGGGTACTCATGTAAACCTTTGGCTATAGTAGAGTTTAAAAAGTATTCGGGTATGAAATATGTATTTATTATGTTATGGCTATTTCACGTATGTGAAGTAGGGTGTAGTTTTATTTTTGGGGATAGGAGTGTCAGGTCTCGGAAGTGTGGTGGTGGACCCAAGTGCAGGAGGCGGAACGAGTCAGGGAGGCAGAGGTGCACAAAAGGAGTCAATTTAATTAAACAAAAACTGAAGTGGCAAACAGGCTTAGTGACAAAGAATAACAAAATACCGAAGGGAAAAACTATACAGGAGCAGACTTAACTATGGCAGCATGGACGTGGGGAACCAAGAATAATGAACCGACAAACTGAAGCGAAAACCGAATAACTAAATACACACACTGATTGAGCACGATGAGACACAGCTGGGCAAGACACAAGTGGAAGGGGGAGCTGATTGGTTGATACATGAGGAAGGGCAGGCAAACACAGGTGGACATCGTCGAGGGTTAACGAGACTAGGGAAGACAAGGAAAGCAGAACATAAACATGACTAACTCAAAACCCAACAAAAACAAAGCAAACCCTACCCCAAACAGAACCAAAACATGACAGTACCTCCCCTTCAAGGGACAGCTTCCAGATGTCCCACAACCACAAAAACAGGCGGGAGGTACACGGCCCACTATCAGGGGCAGTCCAAAACACAAAACAAAATGCCAAAAAACCCGAGGTGTCCGGGCGAGGAGTGCCCAGAGGGGCCAGTCAGGTGGGCGTCCCGGACGCCAGACGAGAGAGTTCAGTCGGCGCCGGTCAGGAGGGCGTCCTCAACGCCCGACGCGGAGGACCCGGCGGGGCCAGTCAGGAGGGCGTCCTCGACGCCCGACAAGGAGGAGAGGTGGCGGCGGGGCGTACGCCGCCAGACGAGGAGCAGGAGGCGACGGCATCAGGCCGGGCGCCGCCGGAACTGGTGGTGGAGAAGGCGGACGCTGGCCGGGCGCCGCCGAAACTGGTGCCGGTGAAGGCGGCCGCTGGCCGGGCGCCGCCGGAACTGGTGCAGGTCAAGGCGGCCGCTGGCCGGGCGCCGCCGGAACTGGTGGTGAAGAAGGCGGCCGCTGGCCGGGCGCCGCCGGAACTGGTGTTGTAGAAGGCGGCCGCTGGCCGGGCGCCGCCGGAACTGATGGAGGTGAAGGCGGCCGCTGGCCGGGCGCCGCCGGAACAGGTGGTGGAGAAGGCGGACGCTGGCCGGGCGCCGCCGGAACTGATGGTGGAGAAGGCGGACGCTGGCCGGGCGCCGCCGAAACTGGTGCCGGTGAAGGCGGACGCTGGCCGGGCGCCGCCGGAACTGGTGCAGGTGAAGGCAGCCGCTGGCCGGGCGCCGCCGGAACTGATGAAGGTGAAGGCGGCCGCTGGCCGGGCGCCGCCGGAACAGGTGGTGGAGAAGGCGGCCGCTGGCCGGGCGCCGCCGGAACTGGTGGTGGAGAAGGCGGCCGCTGGCCGGGCGCCGCCGGAACTGGTGGAGGCGAAGGCGGACGCTGGCCGGGCGCCGCCGGAACTGGTGGAGGCGAAGGCGGACGCTGGCCGGGCGCCGCCGGAACTGGTGGAGGCGAAGGCGGGCGCTGGCCGGGCGCCGCCGGAACTGGTGTTGTCGAAGGCGGCCGCTGGCCGGGCGCCGCCGGAACTGGTGGTGGAGAAGGCGGACGCTGGCCGGGCGCCGCCGGAACTGATGGAGGTGAAGGCGGCCGCTGGCCGGGCGCCGCCGGAACTGGTGCAGGTGAAGGCTTGTATATCTCAGGATGCATGTGCCTGCTGATTTTTGGGGGGTCGAGTTCAAACATACTAGGATTGTATTTTGTTAAACCGCTGTAGGAGGCGTCAATGTTTTTGCAACTTTGACAACTTTTTTTTGTGACAACAATTTTGCATATGTACATGATTACATGTGTATATTTAGGACCCAAAAATGGTATTCACTGACTTGTTTCAACGGATACCCCTGTAAGCCGGGTGTAGTTTTATTTTTGGGGATAGGAGAGTAGCTGTTTTTTTTTTTTTAATTTAATTTTATTTGAAGAAAACAGAAGGTAAGGGAGGCACTCTTATTAGCAGAGCGCGCAAGATGTATTAGCTCTTCTGCAGATGTGTACTTTTTCCTATAAGGTTAAATTTCCTATAAGGTTAAATGGTTATTTTTCTTATTATTTATTTATTATTATTTCTTATTTATTTATTTATATTTAGTATTTTTTTTTTTAGTTATTGATCTTATTATTTTTCCATTTTGTTACTTCTCGTGCTACGTGTTTTTCCCTATAAGGTTAAATTTCCTATAAGGTTAAATGTTTATTTTTCGTATTTTTTGTTTATTATTATTTCTTATTTATTTATTTATATTTAGTATTTTTTTTTAGTTATTGATCTTATTATTTTTCCATTTTGTTACTTCACGTGCTACGTGTTAGCTTCGTTGTTTATACGATTTTGATTGGACCTATCATTGTGCTCAAGCTCCATCGGGTTGGATGGGGAGCATTGCTGCACAGCCGTTTTCAGATCTCTCCAGAGATGTTCAATCAGATTCAAGTCTGGGCTCTGGCAGGGCTACTTAAGTACATTCAAAGACTTCTCTAGGAACCACGCCTCTCTTGTCAGACGAGAAGGGAACAAAAGTGTTAAAATATCACATTTTTAACAGTGTTGATGATTTTACATATGTACATGATTACATGTGTATATTTAGGGCCCAAAAATGTGATTCACTGTGCAAAATAATAATACTAATGATACTAAATCACGAAAAGACAAATAATTCCTACAAAACAAAAGAGGAATCTCACGGCGGGGCTCTGCTCGTGTTCTAGTTGTAAACCTGCTTTTGGCATTTACATTTTCTACAAATGTACCACTGAGAATATTTACTAGCTTGTAAATAAAATATTAAAGGGGGTACCAACGTGAAAAATTAAATTTCTGGAGCTTTTAGCTGTGTTAAAATGCTCATACCTCACCAAATACATGACCGAATTGGAGTTAACCTCCAGTCTCGCCTCTCTGAGAAATTGTGCTCTACAAGCACCAGACCCTCCCAACCTGAGAAAACAAGCTGTTGGCGCTCTTTGACATCATAAGGAATGGACCCACCCCCCCGCACCGCCTCTGCTGACTAAACGCACAACCAGTTTCTCTGAGACCTCTATGAGAGAGTGACAAAAGTAGTCTTGATCAGTAAACATTCTGTCCAAATGATTTCAAAGCAAAACAATTATCCTTCACATTTGCAAGATGGACGTCTAGCTATGTATTTTATGTTTTTGAGCTGTTGTATATAAGATTGCGTTGTACATAAGAATTTTACCCTCTCTCACGTTTTTGTTGTGTTACAAAACTAATAAATGTACTGATTTAAAAAAAAAAAGGATTAGGGTTAGAGAAGGTGTTGGTGGCACCAGTGTTGCCGGTAACGCGTTACTTAAAAAAGTTGCTTTCTAAACTAACTAATAGTCTAACGCGTTACTTTATTCTGCAAAGTAGTCTGATTAAAGTTACTGTCCAGAGAATCAATGCGTTACTCCACATTTTCATGAAGAAGGCAAACTATCTCACTGTTGTAACAGTCACAAACAACTACTGCTAACTACGAAGATGAGGCAGAAGTCATTGATCACCACACTGAATTCAGCCATGGTCTGGTCATGAATGGTTTGCACATTCAAAACAAAAGTGATGATACTTTTACTACTAGTTTTATTAACCAACAGGCACACAACACAACAAAAAAAGTGTGCATTATGGACCATAAAAGTGGTAAAAAAAATAATTTATTTCCATCCTCAACTGGTCCGTGAAGCATTATGGGATGAGGTCGTCTCCACCCTCTCGCCAGGGGGAGTGACGTCAGACAAGTTACGTTTTCAGTAGGGGTGGAACAAAAAAACGATTCGACCGAACCATCGTTCGTCAAGGGGAGCTAAACGACCGTATCGGTTGCGAGTGAGGCTTTATGGTTTTCATAACAATAGCAAGAGTTCTGCGCCGTGCTCTACTTGTTTTGTTTACATTTCAGTAGCATCACCATTCAAGCTACTTCCGTGTTTCCGTGCTCGCGACACGGCGCGCGCGCGCGCAACGAGTGACAACATACAAATGGAGACAGTTAGCAGAAGCCGGTGCCGTACATCTAGGTATTTCCCATGGCTATCGAGTCCTCTCGGTGCACTTGTATGTCCCGGGCCGGCGTTGGTACTGCGCGCGAGCCAAAAAGAATAACTCCCGTGACGATCCAATGCATGGATTCAAACGACACAGGTATGTCCCACAGCCAACACACCAGCTAAGCTAAAAGCACACTGCAAGTATCTCATTTCTCAGTTTGTGGCTCCCTGTCAATGTCTACAACTAGCATGAGCAGCAGATAGGAGAACTGAGACGTGCCCGCGATTACGACAGCCCAAAAAACAAAATATAAACAGTAGTGATTCTGTGGTCATCATCGTGTCTCAGATTAAAAAAACAAAAAAAGATGTCATACATTAACCAAAAATGAAAGTGATGACAAAAGAAAAAAAAGTGTTAAATACAAAAATTGTTGATTAAAAAGGGAAATGAACTTTTGGAAATATTTTTGCATATATTAAGTGGTTAAAATGTGTTTGATAGATTTATTGTTCCATAAGGTGGCTTCATATTTCTTTTGGCTGGACGGTAGGTTTATTTCATGTCTTAAATTTATGTTTCTGAAATACTTCACAATGTGCAAATATTCTGTTTAATTGTGTTGGTGTCTGTCTAAAGGTTAAATATTTATATTTAACATTAAATTATCAACCTTGGTACTCCGGTCTCCTCCCACATTCCAAAGACATGCATGGCAGGTTAATTGGGAATTGTCCCTAGGTGTGCGTGTGAGTGTGGATGGTTGTTCGTCTCTGTGTGCCCTGCGATTGGTTGGCAACCAGTCCAGGGTGTCCCCCGCCTACTGCCCAGAGCCAGCTGAGATAGGCGCCAGCAGCCCCCGCGACCCTTGTGAGGAATAAGCGGTCAAGAAAATGGATGGATCGATTATCAACCTTTTGTTTTCCTGATCCTTATTTTGAAGAGAAAAAACAAACAAACCAAAAAACAATTATAACTGTCAATAACTACTAATAAATATTTAAACTGATACATGTGTACACACTGGAATAGCGGAACAAACAAACAATAGAGGAATTTAGGGGATTTTCATTTTCAACCTGGATAGATTTTTATTTTTTGTTTTATAAAAAGTATTTACGTTACAAGAAGTCAAGAGAGACTGCCTATTTTGTTTTTCATAAAAAAAAAAACTTTATTTTCATGTTAAAAATGCACTTTCAATAAAGTATTTGGAACTCCATTTCTACTGCATTATTTTTATGTTGAGATGGTGTTATCGGCAGCTGCTGAAAGTAACTAAAAAAGTAACTTTTAATCTAACTTAGTTACTTTTAAAATCAAGTAATCAGTAACGCAATTTAGTTACTTTTAAAACCAAGTAATCAGTAAAGTAACTAAGTTACTTTTTCAAGGTAACTGTGGCAACACTGGGTGGCACTCTCATGAGCAGAGTGCGCAAGTTGTTTTAGCTCCTCTGCAGATGTGTACTTGTATAAACGGTTATTTTTCTGTTTCTAGTTTTGTTACCGCTAGTGCTACGTGTTATAATTTGTGTCTATATGATTTTCATCGGATGTCTCTATGTATTTTTGTTGTTGTTTAAGTTTATGAGGTTTTGTATATACGAATGCGCTGTGTGAAAAAGGGTTTTACCCTCTAACGTTTTTGTAATATTAAAAAAAAAACCTAATAAATATACTGGTTTTTTTTTGTTTTTCTTAAACTGATTTATGAAAAGGACTTGTAATCACAAACTTTTTTTTAAGCAGTAACTGATTTAGGAGGAGGAGGAGGAGGGGGGAGGCTGGTTCAAAGTGTACATGTGTGCGTGTGTAGGGTCGTCTGTGTTTTCTCCTTGGGGGGTAGTAAAACAGCCTTTGAAAGTGTTTGTTATAGATGCTTCGGTCTGAAGTATACTACTTTGTAGTCGCGTACAAATAATTTTATACATTCTTTTTTACTTAATTTGATTGAATAATATTATTTAAGACGTCTACCCAGACCCGTCACCAGAAAGAAATTGTAGGGAGGGCATTACCTTTTTTGGGGGGGGCACACTTTATCAACCTAAATCTAATGTTCATCAGGTTGAACAGCGGCATTGTGACAACTGCAAAAGTGTTCAGAAATATTTTCTGTCACTTAAAAGCGGCAGTTCATTCTGAAATCTCAAAGACAAACTGAAAAAAAAATGTGTAGTTCATTTTGCATTTATTCAACTCACAAGTTCATTTGAAACAAATCCACTCTTCACTTCTGTAAACAACTATGTCCGAATGAATGACTCTGTGACCCAGCCCCTTCTATCTGAAATTGGCTAGCAGTTGCCTTAATTTGCGTGTTGGATTAGGGCTGTACGATATGGACAAAATTTCCTTTCATTTTTGCCAGACATCTCTATTCTTTGATCTTTGACTCAGCATGAGACTTCACATCATTTTACTTTTTTTTATGGTACATTCTGTATTTTGTGTTATTTTATTTATATAATTATAAAGATTTTTTTTTTTTTAGTATTTTATTTGCGTGTATACTTATCTACTTATATTTACTCGAATTAATTTTATTTTGTGTTATTTTTAGGGCTGTCAAAGTTAAAGCGTTAATAGATTAATTAATCACAGAAAAATGTCGCATTAATCACGTATTAATCGCACTATTTTTTTTTTTACCGCACTTGAGCCTTGAACGTAACCGCTGATGGTTACATTGAGGGCTGCGCAGGTCCGTGATTAGATCAATGCACGGCATTTCCTACGCCTGTTGTTCCAAAATGAGCGGAGTAACTCCAGCTGGTATGCTCGGTGGTAAATTTCGCTTTAAAAAACACCCCAACGGGACTTTAGATAAAACAAAAGTAATTTCCGTTTAATTAATAATTGCTTAATTGCACCCAATTGATATGATGCTGTTACGTTTTGAACAATACACGCATGCATGCAATTGCGTACATGCATTTAATCAATGTTTGCAAATAACATTCAGATAATAAAATGCGTTAATGTCAAAATATTACGGTATTTTGTATTTATTTTATATTAAGCAAATAATTTAGCTGATTAATCGTGATTAATCAAAATTAAAAAGTGTGATTAATCAGATTAAAAATTTTAATCGTTTGACAGCACTAGTTATTTTATTTCACTTGTGTCTACTAAAAGACTCATTTCTATTCCATGCACAGCACTTTGTATGCAGCAATGGCTGTTTTAAAGTGATTTAGAAATAAGGTTGAGTTATGTCGATGATATACAGAAACAACATATGGGTTCAGTGAAAAACTAAGCAGAATATCAATCCAAAAGGATGTGTAAAGTGCTGTTTTTTTAATTAGAACTTAGTGACAGTCATCAACTTGAACAAACTTGGCAATAAAAAAAGAATTCAACTCACATTGTACTGCAACTGCTTTAGTGATAAATAATTTTATGCTCCATAGTTGTTGTTGTGTATGTGTGACTGCTTGGGTCTGTTAACAGCATACTGTGTATTGCTACAATTCATCCGTCCTGTGTGGCTTGACTAATTAAAATAAAAGTTTGACACTCACTTGTAAACGTAACCAGTGGACTCAGGATTCCCATTGATATCAACTGTGTCATCCTGGATCGAGGTTTGGCGTTTGGTGGCTCCCATGAAAGCGGCACGACGTGCTCACTGTTCAGTCTTTGTCCCAGCGCCAGCCGGCAAATGCGCACTATCTACCCGGAAGTAGATTTGGCTAAGGCACGTCTGCAGAGCGCGCGTCTCCCCCCACCCCACCCCATCCCTCCTGATCCTGATTGTCATTGGCTTGCTTAGTTGTCAATCACAGCCAAACCTGAAAGGAGGTATGTGGTTGGCTGGCACGCCATGCTTTACTTAAAACAGAAGACGCAAGTTTACGTGACTGATAGGACGAATACTTGGTGAGTCATCTTGCTAGGGCGGGCACGGCTGACTGACAGGGCGGGCACGGACCCCCAAGGCCCGCCCATGGCGACGGGTCCGCGTCTACCCGTCTAACGCTTTAAAATAGCGACATAATTCCGACAAAAATATTATTCGTACTATATTGTTTTTTACAATAGCTTCTGAGTTCTCACAATAGATGCCCGATGACACTATTTTATACCTTTATGTTTTTCTTACCGGTATGATTAACTTGTATTACATTTATGACGTCTCGCTATCATCTTAAAACACATCTCTGACAAAAAAAACAAAAAACAAAACACATCTATCTTTATATCGTTTTAAGGCGGCCGGTGTATTTTGTACAAATAATATATGGATACTTATTGATTTCTGATCAATTTTTACTCGTATATTTACCTGCTTTTGCTTTTAAGCGTGTGTTAGTTACTTGTATATGAGTGTATATTCTAACTTTCTCATTCACTTCTTGGTTCCATTCCATCACCCCTGCGAGACCGGACACGTCTACTTAATATCACTAAAGCCTATTCAAAAATCATTGGACACCCTGTCAAAGCCTTATCTTCCTTTTTGTGACGGACAAACTTTACGCTCTGCCCACCGAATCCTGCTCGATCCCTCTCACTCACTTCATTCAATGTTTGAGTGGCTTCCATCATCTCAGCAGGCTGAGACGGAGCAGTAAATCTCTTGAACAGTGACCGCTCCTTGCCCAAATTGCGACAGACTGACTGACACGGAGCACTTTCTTTTGTTTTTTATTGTTAGTTAGCCGGAATTGTTTTTAGAATTTATTTATTATTTTTAGTATTTGTTATGTATGTTCTTTTTTTATGTTCATTGGTTTAATGCCTGTTTGTTTGTTTTTTTACTTGCCCCTCGAGGACAAATAAAGCGTTTTTGAATTGGATTGAATATTTAAATACTTGTGGTATTTATTCATTTTTAAGTTATTTGGTTTACTTTGTATCATTTTAAGGTGTCTGATGTATTTTATGTTAATCATATGTGGATACTTATTTACACATCTACTTCTTATTCATTTCAGATCAATTTTTATTTTGTATATTTACCTACTTTTGATATTAAGTTTACGATGGCGCTTTGTGACGGCTCAGGCTGTTTGAAGGCTCTGTATAAATAAAAACTTGAGTTGAGTTAGTTAGGTACTGTTTTATATATATACATATATATATATATATATATATATATATATATATATATATATATATATATATATACATATATACATAAAGTCAAATTAATACCTTTATGAAACTTTTTAGTTCTCCTTACGGTTTACTATGAAATGTTTCAAAATACTCGGCCCATCCTGGTGCCTGGTGGAAGGCATTAGAAATTACAAACTCCCAATTGGCGCCCTGTGGGCTCTCTCCCATTTGGCATAACCCCGACTTTCAACTTAATAATCAGTCGTTCCATTTAAGCCTATGGGAGCAGAAAGGAATTACACACCTTCATCATCTTTTCTCAGATAATAAGTTTATATCGTATACAAACTTGGTCCAGAAATATGAAATAAAAAAGGGAAATTTCTTACATTATCTGCAAGTTAAAAATATGGTTAAGAAACAAATCCCAACACTTCAGGATACGCTCCAACTGCCTGTCTTAGCTAAAGATATTATAAAGCTTTCTCCAACAACAATAAAGAAAATATCAAAAATATATAAGTTATTTTTATACACAAATAAAACGTATTTACCGACTTTAAAATGGGAAAAAGACTTGTCTATAGTTCCGGAACCAGACTTTTGGACCCAAATCTGTGAAAATGTATTTAAAATGACCAAACAGACAAATTTGCAACTTATCCAATATAAGATACTTCATAGAACATATATTACACAATATATGATGAAAAAAATGGGACTCTCTGACTCCGACATTTGTCTCCAGTGCTCACAAAACACTGCCGATACTTATCTTCATGCTTTATGGTCATGTACTCCAGTGCTGCATTTCTGGTCTAAAATCTTGGAAAAGCTCGCTGATATATTAAACTGTAGGCTTCCTTTATCTCCAAGATTGTGTTTACTAGGTGACTTAACAATAACTGAGCTACCATGTAAACAATCTCAATCTATATTTATAGCCCTTACTATTGCTAAAAAAATAATCCTTGTCAAAATACTCGGCCCATCCAAAACAAAACAAAACGTGTTTACACATTTTTTATGGTTTTTACGGATTTTAAAACGTTATCGTTTAAAACTCTGAGCGTGACTTTGATGAGTATTAAATGTCTGCTTGTATTTTTATGTAATGCGTACGTCTACCGTTAAAATTTGTAATCAACATTTACCTACTCGATTCCTGTATTGACTAATTATTCGTTTTACAATTTAAAGTTCCAAATTCCGAGAGTTTACTTGAGCGACGTGTTTGCACGCGTTAAACGTCGGCTTAGAATATAGACCCCTTGTGTTTTACTGACGAATATTATCGTCAAATGTTTTATCCCGGGATTAATAAAACAGGGGGGACTTATTCAAAGATGTTTTATTTTATGGTAAATGTTTTATAATAGTCGCATACTGTTTTTAATGTGCGAAGGAATCAAGGAGACTCTCTGACTTTCATTTAAAAAAAATCTGTTGTTTTAGCGCCACCAACCTTTTTTTTTTTTTTTTTTGTTAAAAATCTACGCCCCCTGTGGGGGTCTCGTGCTCATAAAAGTATTTAACCGCTCGGCCATCATCTAACACTCCCCCTTCGAGGAAAAAAACCTAACATTGCGAACGTTTGACGACCTTTGAGGAGATTCACCGCCACCTCCGGAGGATCGTGTTAGAACGTTCTGGACATCTCCACGACTCTCCAGAAGGATGCAGACTTTCTGCGAGCCGTCAAATCTTACTACATCTAGTCCTGAGCGATCGGACGTCGAAGAGGATGAGGCAAACGTAACCTTTATCAACGGGCCCTTCCGGAGTTCCAGCCCCATTACCGCTTGCAACTTGCCATCAACATCGTCTGCTGACTTCGGGTCTACGGCATCCGTCCCGGTAAACTACTTTTGATGAATCGACGTAGCCTAATAACGTCAAGAATAATAATAATAATAAATAAATACTAAAAACAATTCCGGCTAACAAACAATAAAAAACAAAAGAAAGTGCTCCGTGCTTCACACTAAAGTGTTACGTGTCAGTCAGTCTGTCGCAATTTGGGCAAGGAGGGGTCACTGTTCAAGAGATTTACTGCTCCGTCTCAGCCTGCTGAGATGATGGAAGCCACTCAAACATTGAATGAAGTGAGTGAGAGGGATCGAGCAGGATTCGGTGGGCAGAGCGTAAAGTTTGTCGGTCACAAAAAGGAAGATAAGGCTTTGACAGGGTGTCCAATGATTTTTGAACAGGCTTTAGTGATATTAAGTAGACGTGTCCGGTCTCGGAGGGGTGATGGAATGGAACCAAGAAGTGAATGAGAAAGTTAGAATATACACTCATATACAAATAACTAACATACGCTTAAAAGCAAAAGTAGGTAAATATACGAGTAAAAATTGATCAGAAATCAATAAGTATCCATATATTATTTGTACAAAATACACCGGCCGCCTTAAAACGATATAAAGATAGATGTGGTTTTTTTTGTTTTTTGTTTTTTTTTTGTCAGAGATGTGTTTTAAGATGATAGCGAGACGTCATAAATGTAATACAAGTTAATCATACCGGTAAGAAAAACATAAAGGTATAAAATAGTGTCATCGGGCATCTATTGTGAGAACTCAGAAGCTATTGTAAAAAACAATATAGTACGAATAATATTTTTGTCGGAATAATGTCGCTATTTTATAGCGTTAGACGGGTAGACGTCTTAAATAATATTATTCAATCAAATTAAGTAATATAGTAGCTGTTATTTCACAATCAGGGCGGTACGTTAGCTGGCTTCTTAGCATAAGAGGGTTGTGAGATCGAGTCCTGCGTGTTCTCCCTATGTGGGGTTTCTCCTCCCAAATTCCTAAAAAAAAAAATAAACAAAACAAAAACACGCGTAGTAGGTAAATTAAAGAGTCCCGATGTGTAAATATCAGTGTTGCCACAGTTACCTTGAAAAAGTAACTTAGTTACTTTACTGATTACTTGGTTTTAAAAGTAACTAAATTGCGTTACTGATTACTTGATTTTAAAAGTAACTAAGTTAGATTAAAAGTTACTTTTTTAGTTACTTTCAGCAGCTGCCGATAACACCATCTCAACATAAAAATAATGCAGTAGAAACGGAGTTCCAAATACTTTATTGAAAGTGCATTTTTAACATGAAAATAAAGTTTTTTTTTATGAAAAACAAAATAGGCAAGTCTCTCTTGACTTCTTGTAACGTAAATACTTTTTATAAAACAAAAAATAAAAATCTATCCAGGTTGAAAATGAAAATCCCCTAAATTCCTCTATTGTTTGTTTGTTCCGCTATTCCAGTGTGTACACATGTATCAGTTTAAATATTTATTAGTAGTTATTGACAGTTATAATTGTTTTTTGGTTTGTTTGTTTTTTCTCTTCAAAATAAGGATCAGGAAAACAAAAGGTTGATAATTTAATGTTAAATATAAATATTTAACCTTTAGACAGACACCAACACAATTAAACAGAATATTTGCACATTGTGAAGTATTTCAGAAACATAAATTTAAGACATGAAATAAACCTACCGTCCAGCCAAAAGAAATATGAAGCCACCTTATGGAACAATAAATCTATCAAACACATTTTAACCACTTAATATATGCAAAAATATTTCCAAAAGTTCATTTCCCTTTTTAATCAACAATTTTTGTATTTAACAATTTTTTTTTTTTTGTCATCACTTTCATTTTTGGTTAATGTATGACATCTTTTTTGGTTTTTTAATCTGAGACACGATGATGACCACAGAATCACTACTGTTTATATTTTGTTTTTTGGGCTGTCGTAATCGCGGGCACGTCTCAGTTCTCCTATCTGCTGCTCATGCTAGTTGTAGACATTGACAGGGAGCCACAAACTGAGAAATGAGATACTTGCAGTGTGCTTTTAGCTTAGCTGGTGTGTTGGCTGTGGGACATACCTGTGTGGTTTGAATCCATGCATTGGATCGTCACGGGAGTTATTCTTTTTGGCTCGCGCGCAGTACCAACGCCGGCCCGGGACATACAAGTGCACCGAGAGGACTCGATAGCCATGGGAAATACCGAGATGTACGGCACCGGCTTCTGCTAACTCTCTCCATTTGTATGTTGTCACTCGTTGCGCGCGCGCGTGCCGTGTCGCGAGCACGGAAACACGGAAGTAGCTTGAATGGTGATGCTACTGAAATGTAAACAAAACAAGTAGAGCACGGCGCAGAACTCTTGCTATTGTTATGAAAACCATAAAGCCTCACTCGCAACCGATACAGTCGTTTAGCTCCCCTTGACGAACGATGGTTCGGTCGAATCGTTTTTTTGTTCCACCCCTACTGAAAACGTAACTTGTCTGACGTCACTCACCCTGGCGAGAGGGCGGAGACGACCTCATCCCATAATGCTTCACGGACCAGTTGAGGATGGAAATAAATTATTTTTTTTACCACTTTTATGGTCCATAATGCACACTTTTTTTGTTGTGTTGTGTGCCTGTTGGTTAATAAAACTAGTAGTAAAAGTATCATCACTTTTGTTTTGAATGTGCAAACCATTCATGACCAGACCATGGCTGAATTCAGTGTGGTGATCAATGACTTCTGCCTCATCTTCGTAGTTAGCAGTAGTTGTTTGTGACTGTTACAACAGTGAGATAGTTTGCCTTCTTCATGAAAATGTGGAGTAACGCATTGATTCTCTGGACAGTAACTCTAATCAGACTACTTTGTAGAATAAAGTAACGCGTTAGACTATTAGTTACTTTAGAAAGCAAATTTTTTGAGTAACGCGTTACTAGTAACGCGTTACTCAAAAACTAGTAACTAGTTTTACTAGTAACGCGTTACCGGCAACACTGGTAAATATGCGTGAAAAAAATTGTTTACCTACGCGTACCTTCGGAAAGTAAGCGCGATTCGTAGGGAAAAAAAAAAAAATCGTTCAATCAAAAGTTAAATCTCCCATAGTCAGACAAGATACACGTTTGTTCCCGATATGTTTAGGTAAATTGTTGCAAAGAGCAGCTTTAAGATTAAAAAGATCCTCGCGGTAGATTGCTACGCTCTGGTTAAATCTTGTAGTTTTGTGTTTTAGCCCCAGGGGTGATTTCGCATAGCTAATCTTGCAGACTATCATATTCAATAATATCTTATAGGCTAAATTAACAAGGGGTAATTCTAAGTATTTCAAAAAAAAAAAAAACTCACAAAGACTTCGGATCTCTTATTTCGAATACAAAGATTTCAAAAAGTATGATCCCTACAATACATTGCCCTAGTAAATTAAAGAATAAGGTCTAAATCAAGTATAAAGTTCGCTGCATTTTAACAGGCTCGAACATTCATACCTACATTTCTCTCTTTTTAAAAAAGAATGTATAAAATTATTTGTACGCGACTACAAAGTAGTATACTTCAGACCGAAGCATCGTATAACAAACACTTTCAAAGGCTGTTTTACTACCCCCCAAGGAGAAAACACAGACGCCCCTACACACGCATGCACACATGCACACTTTGAACCAGCCTCCCCCCTCCTCCTCCTCCTCCTCCTCCTAAATCGGTTACTGCTTAAAAAAAAGTTTGTGATTACAAGTCCTTCTCATAAATCAGTTTAAGAAAAACAAAAAAAACCCAGTATATTTATTAGTTTTTTTTTAATATTACAAAAACGTTAGAGGGTAAAACCCTTTTTCACACAGCGCATTCGTATATACAAAACCTCATAAACTTAAACAACAACAAAAATACATAGAGACATCCGATGAAAATCGTATAGACACAAATTATAACACGTAGCACTAGCGGTAACAAAACGAGAAACAGAAAAATAACCGTTTATACAAGTACACATCTGCAGAGGAGCTAAAACAACTTGCGCACTCTGCTCATGAGAGTGCCACCAACACCTTCTCTAACCCTAATCCTTTTTTTTTTTTTAAATCAGTACATTTATTTGTTTTGTAACACAACAAAAACGTGAGAGAGGGTAAAATTCTTAGGTACAACGCAATCTTATATACAACAGCTCAAAAACATAAAATACATAGCTAGACGTCCATCTTGCAAATGTGAAGGATAATTGTTTTGCTTTGAAATCATTTGGACAGAATGTTTACTGATCAAGACTACTTTTGTCACTCTCTCATTGAGGTCTCAGAGAAACTGGTTGTGCGTTTAGTCAGCAGAGGCGGTGCGGGGGGGTGGGTCCATTCCTTATGATGTCAAAGAGCGCCAACAGCTTGTTTTCTCAGGTTGGGAGGGTCTGGTGCTTGTAGAGCACAATTTCTCAGAGAGGCGAGACTGGAGGTTAACTCCAATTCGGTCATGTATTTGGTGAGGTATGAGCATTTTAACACAGCTAAAAGCTCCAGAAATTTAATTTTTCACGTTGGTACCCCCTTTAATATTTTATTTACAAGCTAGTAAATATTCTCAGTGGTACATTTGTAGAAAATGTAAATGCCAAAAGCAGGTTTACAACTAGAACACGAGCAGAGCCCCGCCGTGAGGTTCCTCTTTTGTTTTGTAGGAATTATTTGTCTTTTCGTGATTTAGTATCATTAGTATTATTATTTTGCACAGTGAATCATATTTTTGGGCCCTAAATATACACATGTAATCATGTACATATGTAAAATCATCAACACTGTTAAAAATGTGATATTTTAACACTTTTGTTCCCTTCTCGTCTGACAAGAGAGGTGTGGTTCCTGGAGAAGTCTTTGAATGTACTTAAGTATCCCTGCCAGAGCCCAGACTTGAATCTGATTGAACATCTCTGGAGAGATCTGAAAACGGCTGTGCAGCAATGCTCCCCATCCAACCCGATGGAGCTTGAGCACAATGATAGGTCCAATCAAAATCGTATAAACAACGAAGCTAACACGTAGCACGAGAAGTAACAAAATGGAAAAATAATAAGATCAATAACTAAAAAAAAAAAAACTAAATATAAATAAATAAATAAGAAATAATAATAAGAAAAATAAACATTTAACCTTATAGGAAATTTAACCTTATAGAGAAAAACACGTAGCACGAGAAGTAACAAAATGGAAAAATAATAAGATCAATAACTAAAAAAAATACTAAATATAAATAAATAAATAAGAAAGTCTGTTATTGGATCTGTATGTGTGTGTGTGTGTGTGTGGGGGGGGGGGGGGGGCGTATGTTTTTTTTTAACAACATCTGGAAGGAGAAGCCTCCGCTTCGCCCACACATTCTTCTAAAGTCATAAAACAACCGTCACCCCTACTTCCTGTTTTTCTCTATTCACACTTCCTCCCCCCCGGCACCCCAATTCCTCTCTCTTGGGATTAATCATATCGGCCTACCACGTCGCTTCTTACATTTTTATCAAAAACGGTCATATATAATCTCCTTCTTGGGGGTCCTCCCCTAGAGGTTTATCATGCTCGATTCATTTCCATCCTACCCCATCCTCGTGCTGCACAGACATACAGACGCACACCCCCTCCCCAGCCATTTCCTTCCCCCGCCCCACCCTCCCCCCATCCTCATGTTGCACAGGCACACAGGCACACTTCATCTCTTTTTGAAATCCTAACCCTAACCCTAATTTTTATCGTTTTCCTTTCATACGTCATCAAAAAAAGTCTTTGATCGTGACCTATTGACCCCCGATCGATCATTTTTATCGTTCCCTTTCATCCTACGTCATACAAGGCCTTTGATCGTGACCTCTTGACCTCGATCGATCATTTTTATCGTTTCATCCTACGTCATCAAAGGAAATCAAAGGACATCAAAGCGAATGAGGCCGTCAATCAAATTTTGATCGCGATGAACTAAAACGGCATTCAATGATTCTCTCGCGCTAACCGGTGAAAAAACATGGAGCAATCGGGAGAGCCTAATTCACTAAACACACGCAGATGGGGAAATCTGTCACTAAGTGCACTGCCGACCAGAATGTGCCACAGTGCACCAGTCTTATTTGGGCATATGTAAATTAGGTCATTTGCATACATTTGACGCAAAATATGCCCACCCTAATGCAAATGAGACTCATTGATATACAGCGTCTAATTCACTAACGCCAGAGACTGACCACACAGAGTTTGCAGGACGCAAATAACGTTTTTGGAAAGCATGTATTAACCTGCCGCAACCTCAATCCCGGGATCATGACAGCAGTGCATGGGAGGGACGGTGCACCGTCGCTCTCTGGCTATTCACGCAGAGAGAGCGAGAGAGAGAGAGAGAGAGAGAGAGAGAGAGAGAGAGAGAGAGAGAGAGAGAGAGAGATCGAGAGAAGCGGAATTCCTCAATGTTGGTTTAGGACAACTTAACCCGGGCTGATCGGCAATGGCGGGGAGGCATTTTACGATCATTTTTACGTGCCAGTTGCATACTGTACGGCCACGCCAACCTCTGAAAATATATTTCTAAAAAACGATCACACCAATAATTTGTACTTTATGAATGAATGACGCCGTTGTCGTCCTCTCTGCTCTGTACAGCTTAATGCCGCTCTAAACGCTTAGTCTCGGTCCAACCTCGCTTTCTGATAATGTCATCTTTCTATAACAACCATGTTCTTGGCGCAAATCCATTGCCATGTGTGTTAAATCAGGTGCAAATGTACTCCAAGCCGTCAATTTTGTGGGCGTGATTGCGCCGGTATATGATTAGAGCAATATCCTTAGTGAATAGGTGGGTAACTGGGTGCAGACTGCGGGTGCAGTTGTGGTGCAATATATCGTGCTATTACCGGACGCAGCGTATTCTTAGTGAATATACCCCTCTGTCTCTTGGCTGACCGGGGAACACCTTGGATTCCCAGGAACTAGATAAAGTAGCTGGGTATCAATAATAATAATAATAATAATAATAATAATAATAATAATAATAATACATTTTCTTAAGAAAAAGTATGGGTGGATTATTATATTATTATTATTATTATTATTATTATTATATACATACATACAGTCAGAGTGGCGGTGTAGCATTTAGCACGGATTGACACTGCGTAACAACATAACGTGAAATCTATAGCTTTAAATGTGGGCTTGAGTAACCGCAGCAGATCCCTTTATACATACTGCCCCTTAGTGGTGAAAATGTGTCATGACCTGCAACTGACATGCTTTTGCTAAACAGTGGACACCAAAAAAAAAAGTTTGATATTTCATCATATAACATTATGTGACGATAAGAATCACAATCGTTTCTGCTACGGTCAATGCAAAGAGAGATAAATAGTAAAAAAAATAAAATAAAAAAAAGCAGAAGAGTTGATCAGATCTCACTCCATATCTTAATGGGATCCTCTCACGCGCCATTCCCATTAATGGCCAATCCCTCAATTATGTAAATCAGAGAACGGTCACTACCAGAGAGAAGTTGAAGTTGCTCACATAAACAGTGTCACATTGCACAGACTGCTAATTGGTCGCTACTTTTCATATAATTGCAGCAGATGAGGTCACGCCTTCATCTAACCTCTCTTGAGTATTGTTTTTCAGCACACAAACAGTTAATGGAGCAATTAAGATGGGAGTCACAAGCACCACTTGTGGGGGCCATTTGGCAGGGGCAGAGATGGAGAGAAGAGGACCGGCATGCTGGACATGACACTCTTTGAGCTTTCGACCAGAGGTGCATACGTCATGTTTCCCTTGTATACAGTATGTAAATTGAACCAGCAGTCATATATGAGCAAGTGTGCTTTGTGATTCACCACTTATGGAGGGTGTGCACCATCGTGCTAAATTTGAGAATTTTCACCACATGCCACAATCAACACACATCACACACAAACTGATTCAAGGTTTCCAGGTTAGACGGGGAATCTTGCAGAAACTCTCGAAATTCAACGTGACTTCAGAGTAAACAAACACGGAGGACCACTGGCGATACATCATGATTTGTTTTTAGCAGAAAAAAAAAAGCATCATAAAAAGAAAAGGTGTTTATTTTGTAAACAGTGCAATAACGGACTTTAGGTTCCTTTACTGCTGCCTTGCTTTCTGATTGGCTGCACGTCACAGTCAACAGGCTGCGTGCTCGTTTGCCCTCGGGGCAAACCACACACACTGTGAGAAGTCGGACCAAAACAATCCAACATGTTGAATATCCCCAATTTGATATCACATTGCCCCAAACCACCTTCCAAGCAGCCAACATCAGTCTGACTACATCACACATGGGGGGATTATCTGTTCGAGTTATCTTTTAAATATTTGTGCATCCTTATGATTGTCAGGAGGGTAGATTTGGGGCTAAAATTGGGCTAATTCACTTGCTGTGTGAACCCGGCCTAAGTCAACAAAGGCGAAAGAGCGGTGGTTGGGAGTAGGAAGCGGAGGTGAACTTAAGCCCGTCCAATTGGCCACAAAGTGTTAGACCCACCTTGCTCAGCAAACAGAAAATATAATTGGACTTATACAAAAATGTTTTCGGAGATTTAAACCAAGGGTACGAGGTTTCGAGTATTGGCAGGATTCTGATTCCAGAGACACGATTGTCGGTTATTCGCTTGCCACAGATCTCTTAGACCAAATGTGCGTACTGACTAGAAAACATGAATTATTATGTGAATATCAGTGGCTTGCCACCAAAATCACCACTTTTCAGAAGAACCCCACAAACGACGTTTGTTCAACGATTATTGTATCGTCAATGAAAGCAAAACATTTTTGACACTGACCAATATTATAGGTTTTTGAAAAATATGACATTACCAAATTGTATGGAGAGAAATGTGTGTCTTTATTTTCAATCAAACAAAAAAGGAATTTGCAATCAAAAAACAATTTCAATCAAACAAAAAGGGGATTTGCAATCAAAAAAAATTTCAATCAAACAAAAAGGGGATTTCATATAAAATAAATATTTGCAAACAAAAAAAAAACATTTCAAACATGGATTTGTATTTTAATAAAATCTTTTGCAAACATTTTTTTCGTTTTGTTTGCGAATCTGTTTTTTGGTTGCGAATCTGTTT
The DNA here is from genome assembly GCF_051991245.1 of Festucalex cinctus. Lineage (NCBI taxonomy): Eukaryota > Metazoa > Chordata > Actinopteri > Syngnathiformes > Syngnathidae > Festucalex > Festucalex cinctus. Next base: position 3,817,175 of record NC_135418.1, on the reverse strand, counting down.
TTTGGTTGCGAATCTGTTTTTTGATTGAAACCTGTTTTTTGGTTGTGAATCTTTTTCTGTGTTGTGTGGGCGGGGTCCTCCGTTCAACCGATGATAGAAGCCTTGTCATTGGTCAGCTTGGAAGCCACTGCGACAACTTTCATTGGTCAGATAGGAATGGGGGTGTGACAATGTTCGTCTGACTATTTCCTGGTTCATTTTGTCCAGTCGCCGCCAGCATCGAGGTAAATATACCCCCCCCCCCCCCCCCCCCTCACTTCTATTTTTCCGTTTTGTTTATCTGACATTTATCTAAAAGCAACCCTTGATCTATCGTTTATCCGGTGATTTGTTCTAATCATTACAATTAACGTAATCACTCACTCAGCATTGCTTAGCCATGTTAGCTAGCTAGGTAACTGATGGTCCGATACATGATACATACATACATACATTTGTTTCACATACAGGCAGGGCTGGGAATCGAATTTATTTACACTAGCTGCTTCCCCTAAATCTTGGATGTTTGAAGTAGAGATTAAATTCGTGATAATTCTGTGATTATTATTTATTGGTCCTGGTTGTTTACTGTACGAGTCAGGTTGAAAAAGAGGGGGAACTCATGCACCGTCAAAGCGGTGACATTGCTACTACTAGGATCCAGGCCACGTAAACGTTTGATTTTGGTTAGTCTAGTCATGAATCGTGATGTTTTGTTGGTACGAGAAACGGCCCAAATAAACGGCCTGCTGAGATAGCTGTTATTATGCTTATTCCTGATTATTTTATTACATTACATCATTACATTAATAAAATGCTAATTATTAATCACTTATGAGAAGTTCTGGTCATTGAAATAAGTAGCCTCTGCTACATTTATTATGTCTTGGGTGTTTGAAATACAGAGGAAGTGACTGAGATTACGTAATATAAATACATTTAGTTCCTGTGATTGTTTCATTGTAGTTTTCCTGTTTCAATAATGTTCAAAACATGTGTCAAACATAACTTTGTCAGAATTTTTTTTTTTACATGTTTGGTACTTAATTCAAGCACACTTTTCTTTACTTTTTAGATGCAGAAGATGAAGTTGGTGGTTGGTCACCTCTCTTCATGAGGTGATGCTGTGGATAACTGAGCAGGGCCACAAGCACCTGCTTATGTCAGACAGAGAGCAATTTAAAATATCAATAAACTTTGACCACAATTGTGAGGTACAAATGCCAGGTCACACATTATGTTACCCCCTGCACAAACACCATTACATTTCCAACTGCTCATATGAGTGATTACCATTCCTTTAAATCACATCTACTGACTGCTATCACCTTTGATGCCAGATTTGACACAGTGTAATTGAAAGGGCAAAAAAAAAAAAAAAATCACATCCATTTCATTTTTTTGAGTAATTACAGGCTGTTCCTACCAAAATGTTTGTTTTAAGTTTAACAGTTCATTTTCTGAGCTTTCTTGATTTCTTGTTGGCAGGCCAATCATTTCTTGAGAAAAATGTCTGTATAAAATCTATAAAATGCTGAATAATTGACTGGTTGTTAGTTCATATGCATGCTTTTTTTTATGAAATAAAAGTCAAACTGTTTTACACAGGAATTTATTTTCATTTTTTACATAAATTTAAATGACCCTTTGGGCCGCGAGACACTAGCACTAGAAGCAACATTGAGAGTCTGCAAATAAATGACGCGACCAAAACTCAAGGACTCCTTGTTTGGATTGATTTGCCGTAAAGCAACAAGTCTTTCCTCAGGTAAACGACAGTGGATGTCAGGTATAACGATCCCGTGTTCACCGTGATGGTCCAAGGGTAGTGTCTCTTCAGCTTGCTGGATCTGTAATATCAAATACATTTATGAAAGCTACAGTAACTCCAAGAACTTTTACTCATATAAAGTTTTTTCCTCTGGTTATGTACGCTTTTACCAGCAATAAAACTGCCTTGGCCTGCTCCTCTTACAGTAAACATGCATCTCGCTATGTCTACATTTTCTACCCCTTGGTCTGCTCGCACTCTAAAATAAAAAATCTAGTCAGTGTAATTGCAAAAGTACACCTACAACTCAGATTCCCCTTCTGTTTCAATCTGACTCATACAGTAAACAACCAGGACCAATAAATAATAATCACAGAATTATCACGAATTTAATCTCTACTTCAAACATCCAAAATTAAGGGGAAGCAGCTAGTGTAAATAAATTCGATTCCCAGTCCTGCTTGTATGTAAAGCGAATGCAAAGGTTTCTTTCGGAGTTAAAAAAACCAAAAAAAAAACCTTCATGCTAACCGCTATCCCAATGAGTCGTATATTTGTGTTTTGACTGCCAACAACATAGCTTCATGACTGACTCATGTATCGGACCATCAGTTTACCTAGCTAGCTAACATGGCTAAGCAATGCTGAGCGAGTGATTATGTTAATTGTAATGGTTAGAACAAATCACCGGATAAACGATAGATCAAGGGTTGCTTTTAGATAAATGTCAGATAAACAAAACGGAAAACTAGAAGTGTGTGTGTGTGTGTGTGGGGGGGGGGGGGGTATATTTACCTCGATGCTGGCGGCGACTGGACAAAATGAACCAGGAAATAGTCAGACGAACATTGTCACACCCCCATTCCTATCTGACCAATGAAAGTTGTCGCAGCGGCTTCCAAGCTGACCAATGACAAGGCTTCTATCATCGGTTGAACGGAGGACCCCTCCCACACAACACAGAAAAAGATTCGCAACCAAAAAACAGGTTTCAATCAAAAAACAGATTCGCAACCAAAAAACAGATTCGCAAACAAAACGAAAAAAATGTTTGCAAAAGATTTTATTAAAATACAAATCCATGTTTGAAATGTTTTTTTTTGTTTGCAAATTTTTATTTTATATGAAAACCCTTTTTTGTTTGATTAAAATTTATTTGAGGTTGCAAATCCCCTTTTTGTTTGATTGAAAAAAATTTTTGATTGCAAATCCCCTTTTTGTTTGATTGAAATTTTTTTTTGATTGCAAATTCCTTTTTTGTTTGATTGAAAATAAAGACACAAATTTCTCTCCATAAAATTGTGACATAGGAGGTTTCGGCTCAACGCCAGCAGTATGTAAAAACAAAGATACAGTAATGACCCTGAGGAAAGTTCTCCACTCTCGCGAAGCCCCACATTCTGCCACAGACTTTGCGCACCCTCTATGACTAAGTTATGCCAGCCATGGAGTTCCAGCCATCATATGTCAAGTCGACCACTGCAGCTTGCAGGTCTGTCACTTGAGCCAGTCTTCCAGCAGGAATATCTGACAGCGAGCGCTGCACCAGCGGCCTCAGACTCTCCGAGTGGATGAGAGAGCTGTCAATAATTCCCCTGAAAGGAGAGACGTGAGTGAGAAAGACGAGGGAAGGAAAAAAAAAACATGATGAAATAAGAAGGCATCATATAGTTGAGACGAAGGATGACAGGAGTGTTTCAGAGCCACCTCTTTGAGAGGAACAAATCAAATCAGTTATACTGAACAGCCGAGACTTCACAAGGAGTGCCAATTATTCACATAGCCTTTCGTCAAGTACTGATTACAAATAGTCACTTTTCAATTACCTTGTCATTTGAAATAAAAAGGGATTAAAACAAATTGAACATTCGAGACTTTCATCATTAATTTGAAGATGGTAAAAAACAAGCTTGAAAGAATATACCCTTTTAATAAATAAAGACAAGCCATTTAATGGCTGTTTTGGGTTGGGTCATGGGGCCATTGAAATATTATTAAGTTGTCCACTCATTTTAATTTTGTAGTTACTATGCCACTGTATGGCCCTTATGATGATAATGTCATGTTATGTGGTCAGTTGCTAAGTGCCTATGCTAGTCACTCTTAGTTTTTCTAGTCACTGTTTTTTTATTTATTCTGTCATAAAATTTTATGGTACATTGCCCTAGCTGGAGTTTCTGAATGACACTTTTGCCATTACATCGACATCCCTGAGCAGAGGTTTCCTATTCCGGCTGTTCAATGCAATTGTCTTCCATGTGTTCTGCATCCAGCCTGCTCAATTTTATTCGTCGTTTCTCTAGCCCTCCTCTCTGTTGTTACTTTGTATCTTTGTATATATCAACTCTCTCTTTCCCAACTTCCATCTCTTGTTTGCGTTTCCGTGCTAATTCCGTACCTCACATGATACCATTTAATATGCGCTTTATTGGCAGTTGTCAAATAAAATATTATCCGATGATACACTCACAGAAATATTTCAAGCCTAACTTAAGATTTATTTTTTTACCTGACAAATTCACATTTACTTTTTTGGGGGGATAATTTTAACACAAACCTAGCAAATAAACCTTATGATACATATGTATTAGTCTAATAAAACCTGTTTATTTGAAATGCGTAGTCCTCAGGTTTGGTATGGTGTAATTACTTTTTTTATATTTACGTTTTTGGGATGTCTGCATACAGTTTCATCATCAATCCATCAATTTTCTTGACCGCTTATTCCTCACAAGGGTCGCGGGGGGTGCTGGTGCCTATCTCAGCTGGCTCTGGGCAGTAGGCGGGGGACACCCTGGACTGGTTGCCAGCCAATCGCAGGGCACACAGAGACGAACAACCATCCACACTCACAAGCACACCTAGGGACAATTCGGAGCGCCCAATTAACCTGCCATGCATGTCTTTGGAATGTGGAAGGAGGAGTACCCGGAGAAGACCCACGCGGGCACGGGGAGAACATGCAAACTCCACCCAGGAAGGCCGGAGCCTGGACTCGAACCGGAGTCCTCAGAACTGGGAGGCGGACGTGCTAACCACTAGTCCACCGCCCTTGTGAAAATTCAGCGATTTGAAAAAGAAAATCCAAAAATTGTGAAATGAGAAAGAACTTTAACACTGAATAAATATAACCATTTAATATATTTTTGATTTTATATTTCCATGATGACAGGTGAGGCTGTGCCCACAGTTTCATCACAAAATATAAAAATGTTTAAAAAAAAAAAAAAAAAATGCGTGTTTTTCATGTTTTTAGTATATTTATTGTGTATGTAGGTAACCTGATTATTATGGAAATCAAACAATATACTTTATGCATTTTAAATAAATACTCTCATTGAATATGAATATATCAACTTGAGGATTCTGCATTTCAAATAAATAGGCTTTATTAGACCAATGAATAGTTATTATCATATAAGCTTTATTTGCTAGGTTTGTGTTAAAATTATCTAAAAAAAAATCAAATGGGAATTTGTCACGTAAAAAAAATTACATAAATCTTAAATTAGGCTTGAAATATTTCTGCGAGTGTAATAAATGAATTTATACTGTACTCAAATATAATTAACACACATGAATGTGCTTAATGAGAGAGAGTATTTGTAATGGTGATTAATGTCTATTAGGCTTAAACGTTGTTCAACGTAATGCCAACATTTGGCTAAATGACTTCCAATGAGCTCATGACACCTTAGTTAACATATTCCACCTCAATTATATTTCTCTTCAGCTGTGCTCTTATCTAGAACCTTTCCTGGCAATCAGACGTACTGTTTTCCCTCAGCCAATTTTCGAGATAATGCAGCTTATCTCGCAGTGTGACTAAAGTTGCCAATGGAATGAGGCTCCAGTCAACCTCATCAGCACTAATTGTGTCCCTGTTAATGCATATTTACCGAATGTCACTTCAGAGAAATCAGCTGTTCATTGAGACACCCAGTTAGAGTGGGACCTGACAATTGCTTCTCGGAAAATCAAAATTAGCAAACAAGCTGCAGATAAATTAAGCAGAATGGCAGGTGGGGGTGCTGGGCTTTGTTTCTGGGATGTGACTGGGCTTGGCTTGTACATTTGGATGGATGTTGCTCAGCTCAATGATAGTGGGTGCAAAGGAATGCTCCAATTAGCAATACACACAAACACAAGCAAAGCGCTATTGTGGCAGGGACACGTGCGAGGTTGCAAATTGGACTCCCTAATTGAAAAGAACAATTAGAGCAAATGTTTGGTTGATCCATCCCTCAAGATGTCATCCAATTAAGTGTGCTTGGTTACATTATTTGATGACTTGAATCGTCCTGCTCAAATGAGCCTCCTCGTGTGAACACAAACACACTAATCTCGTCTTCTTGTTGCAACAGTCAACTAATGCATTTTAGTGTAGACAAATGTGACTGTGGACAGACAGCACTAAGGGTGATATTTGGGGATAGAGTTCTTCTCTAATCGAGGCGTAGGCCCCCCTGGTGGGTGTGGTGTAATGCCCTTTGTGCTCCGAGGAATACGCCTTTTTTTTTTTTTTTTTTTTAGAAATGTAATTGCTGATTCACTGCTGTAGGTGGCAGTGCCGCTTTCATGTTAATAGTTATTCATGTCAATGTTTATGTAAATCAGAATACAATATTATGTAAAAGGTGTACAAACAATTTTAAAGACATATGATACCAGTTAATAGTCACGCCGGGCGTAAGATATTTTCTTCTTCCTGGAGTGGTCACAATAATTGAGAAGCACTAGGAAAGGAACAGAGCCCTCCGATGGATAGCAAAAATTCACGAGTAACTGACACCAATTAAAAGGTATCTAAATGTTATTGATGCTACAATATAGCAGTAAACTACTACTTTTGTCTAAATGAAACTCCTCAATGCACTTAAAAACATTTCCTTAGTGCCAAGATGTACGTTGTTTTGTCAATTGTTTAACAAGCAGTGTTTTTTGGGTTTTTTTTTTGGGGGGGGGGGTTTGTTATTACCACCACACCACCCAGGAAGGACATTTTTTGAAATAACAACATTAATAATACCAATCATTCATTCATTTATTTATTTATTTATTTATTTATTTATTTATTTATTTATTTATTTATTTATTCATTCATAATGCTGAAATTAATAGTACTTTTTTTTTAAATGAATAAATTTGTAGTTCACCACTCGATGGCACTAAATCATACACACTGTCACTTTAATGAAACACATCTTAATATCAAAATTTGAGAAAATGATCACTTTGAAGTGGTCTGCAATCAGTAACGTGCGGTGAGGTTCATGTATGGTGAGGCACAGTGAGACTTACAAATAAAAGAACCTACAACTTACAGGACTGTCTCAGAAAATTAGAATATTGTGATAAAGTCCTTTATTTTCTGTAATGCAATTTAAAAAAATGTCATACATTCTGGGTTCATTAAAAATCAACTGAAATATTGCAAGCGTTTTATTATTTTAATATTGCTGATTATGGCTTACAGCTTAAACAAAACACAAATATCCTATCTCAAAATATTAGAATATCATGAAAAAATATACTAGTAGGCGATTCAATCACTTGAATCGTCTGGTTAACTCGAAACACCTGCAATTGTTTCCAAGTGAATCCAGAATGTATGACATTTTTGTTTTTTTTAATTGCATTTCAGAAAATAAAGGACTTTATCACAATATTCTAATTTTCTGTGACTGTCCTGTATTCATCATTTGATTGGCAACATTTAACGTGTTTTGTTTAAAAATTTGTACCAGCATTTTTTCCATAACAATATACAAACTGTAGCGTAGAGAAAAATAACTTTTAAAATGTTATCGTCTTACCTTTACTTATAAATGAAGTCTATGCGCCGCTCCTTTTGAATAAAAGCATCAATAACTTGCTTGTAAAAGTCCTCCTTATCGTTCTTCAGTTTTAAAAGTCTCTCTGTCTCAATGGCGATCACTGCTGTTAGCTTGCTAATACTACTTCTATTGTTTGGCACCGAGGAGTGCACCAAATCAGACTCACTGGTCTCACTATCGCCCGCTGACAAGAGGCAAGAGAACTGCATGCCTCATGTCATAGTGAGACCAGTGATTCTCGGCATTGTGATGTGAATCCACGCGGGTGAGGCTAAGCAAGCGCTCGCCTCTTCTTACTATTTGAACGGTAAATGTGAAAATTCATCCATCCATTTTCTTGACCGCTTTTTCCTCACATGGGTCGCGGGGAGTGCCGGCGCCTATCTCAGCTGGCTCTGGGCAGTAAGCGGGGGACACCCTGGACTGGTTGCCAGCCAATCGAAGGGCACACTGAGACGAACAACTATCCACACTCACAAGCACACCTAGGGACAATTCGGAGCGCCCAATCTGCCATGCATGTCTTTGGAATGTGGGAGGAAACCGGAGTACCCGGAGAAGACCCACGCGGGCACGGGGAGGACATGCAAACTCCACCCAGGAAGGCCGGAGCCTGGACTCAAACCGGAGTCCTCAGAACTGGGAGGTGGACGTGCTAACCACTCGACCACCGCCCTTGTGAAAATTCAGCGATTTGAAAAAGAAAATCCAAAAATTGTGAAATGAGAAAGAACTTTAACACTGAATAAATATAACCATTTAATATATTTTTGATTTTATATTTCCATGATGACAGGTGAGGCTGTGCCTCACCTGCCTCCCCTGACTGCACGTCACGGTCTGTAATGTTATATTAATTGCATGTGGAGTCCAGTCTGTCCAGCTCTGTACTCAGCAACAAAATCAGGCAGTCATTTGTTTGCCTTGACCATCACAGATGCTGCACCCTGCATGAGACGCCGGGACGGGGGCTCATTTTCTGCTGCTTTATTAATCATCACGTAGAAAGCTGTAAGTTACATACAACTTTAGTAGTTAACCCCCATCACCCATCGATGTGACTGCCAAGTGACTTTGGTGTGAGACTGCCATGATAAATATCAGCCAAGTGCAGAGAGGCCCGGGGACTCATCATCGGGCAGCGTTAGAGGAGAAAATTCAGCGAGAAATAACAGATGTAAAATCGTATCTGAGCGTGAGAGGGGAGTAAATCTGCAAGATAGCCGAGGAAGGCCCGGTTAGGCTGCGCTGGATAAAGGTTGGACCTCAGAGGAGCGGGCGAGGAGGAGCAGAGCCCAGGGCTTACACGCAGATTGAAGGTGAAATCCGACTTATCAGGACAGGAAACGCAGCTCAAAAAGGCCTAACAGCACTAATCCTCACTCAAGACCTGATGATACAACCTCAAAATACCATTGAGAAAATGCCTTCATCCTTTAAATAAACCTGCATTGATGTTTTTGCTGCCTTAAAGAGCAGTAATCCTCAGAGAAAGCAGAAAGAGAGTATTCTCTAAAGCTCTCCTTAACATTCACCCTGCTACTTATTGGCCATTTCAAGTGGGAGAAAACACACATTTACCATGGAAATGCTTTGGAGGAGATAACATATTATTTTTCTCAGAATGCTTCTACTGTTGAAATCTCTGGTCACATCAATCTGCAGGTGTGCGATAGTGGCACTAATCACCATTTAAATTCATCTGCAGCCATGTCATTCTGGATCTTTCTTACCTGGGTGTCCTTTTAAGTTTCTGGCTTTCATTCAGAAAAGAAAAAAACAAAACAAAAGCTTGCTGGTCTGGAGTGTGTACAAGTGTAGATGAGACGCACACACACGCGTTCTATTTCAGCAGATGGACAAAAAGCTGTCATTGTGCATTTTAATTGGGCATTTAGGGCTGCTTTTTGGGCATCCACTTGGCTGGAACAGGCCCCATCTGATTATACATTATGACAATATTAAAACAGATGTCCAGACCAATAAAGTAAATTCCTGAAGGACTGTGCGTAATGTGAGTAATTGATCATTTTGTCCCCCCGTGCTGGCCTCTATTTACCAGCATGCTCCTGTTAAACAGATTGCCCCTGTAGTCAGGAGTGGGGCCCATATGGCACAGCAGTTTACTGGCAATTTGACTAAACTGCTGATGAAGTGTTGCTGTTCCTCTGGAGGAAACCTGTTGGAGGAGGAACATTTTACACCGAGCTGCCTTTTAACAGCTCTTACTCAAATTTGAAAATGTCTTCCGCTGTACAAACAAGGCTGCTGGCACAGGCTGTTTTTTTTTTTTTTTTTTTTTTGCCGTTGCACAGGAAGCCTCCCTTCTTCCCAAGTTGGACCTCAGGTTGGCTTCCACATCCTCCAGACAGATCAGCAAAGAGGGGATGTTTATTATGATGCAAACTTTCCTTGGCAAGATGCAATCACAACACTTGTGTTTCCTGCTTTACTGTAAGCAGACCCGGACGGGCCTCTGTATTGCAGAGAGAGTTGAAATGAGAAAAGATGGCTAATCCCTTTTAACGTTTTGTAATCAACAGCAACACATAAAGCTATTTTTCATTTTAGCTATCAACAAATGAACATTTGTTTGATACTAAAAATACACTTCACAAATAGCTTCCACAATGAAAGCATATTTAACTTTGTCCTCCCCCTCCTCCTCCTCCTCCTCGCTCACCATCCCAACCCTTGACGCCAAATGGAGGGATTAAAAGGAGACATGGCCACGCTCCAGAGGGATGTTGGGGGAATAGAATCATCACTCACCTATTAGACCGGCCATGCAGGCAGTGTTTGATAATCTTTCTGTATCCTTGCTTCAACATCACTCTGCCTACTGCCCAAGGCGAGGATTCAAGGGAAGGAAGCACGTTTAACACATTATTATTGCAGCAATGCACTTGACAGACTTCACATTAACAATATTTGGAAATACTAAGCAACTAAAGATGATTGGATTTTTGTAATTAGACCACAGTCTGAACTTCCTTTTATATGTTTTTTTCTTAATAAATGCTTTGACTGGTTAAAAAAAATATATATATTAAAAAAAAAAAAAAAAATCAAGGTTTTCACTTCAAATGCATTAAAATAGAAAAGCTGGTCTTTTAATAAGAAGATCAAATCTGGGCAATGTTCAATGATGTTTCTGTTTTTGGGTCATTTTAAAACAATGCATTTCTGAACTTATACAATGTTTCAAATATATATTTGCTTCAGTAAAATCAGAAATAAAGCATGACAACAATATTAAGTTGGCATCAGATACATGCACTCCTTTCATGAACTATATTAAGTGGCTTTTCCCAAGATTAGGCTACATCTGTAATTGCAAAAACATTTATACGTGTATTTCTTTGACATGCATAAATCAGATCCAAAATAAAAATGACTACATTAAAGTAAGCAAATGTCAATAGAATACAAAAACTACAATTAGTTGTGATATTATTTACATTTAAATGTGAAACCTGACAGCACAGGACAGCCCACCTCCACCAAACTTCCTTAAGTTGACGTTATATGTTTCCACTCCATTACACTAGAGCCATCACTAGTTCAGTTCACAGTGATTCCAGCATTATTACAGGTGATGTGACCCGTTACTCATTTGGTCACAAAGTCATGGATCATCCCGTGCACATCACCTGACTACTCAGTTGGTGATAGCAGCAACAACGGGAATAAAAATATTTATTCAAATACTATGGCATAGTAATAGATTTCGATTCACGATTCACACAACCTATACATTTGAACATAATTGAAGATAATTGAAGTCTTGTTGAAAATGAGCAACAAATCTTAATAATCCACAATATACAGTATGTTCTACGGAGGATAAAAACAATACTGCATTTAGAAGAATGTCCCTAGTACTCTCCACAAATTCTATCGCTTTTATTCATCACTTGTGAACACTGGCTGGATAAACGTTTGGCCTTGTAGAATGTATCCTTTAGTAGGCTGCCATCTGCTGGTTCAAAGCGCTTCTTACACCTAGTAGAGCGTTCCTACCGTACTGGAGGCCTCCTATTATTTGGGTATGGTCATGAACAACAACAACAACAAAAAAACGTTCAAAAAGAGTGACCCATGAATTTGAAAAACATACCTGCATACAGTAACAGTATTAGACCTCCATAGTAAAGTTACACTCCATTGTGTTGCTTTTAATGAAACATTGTAAATTCCAGCTCAAATGACTTAAGTGTCAAAAGTATTGATACAGTATTTTGATTCCAAAATTGATTTTGGAACCTAAAGAACTGGTATCGGTGCTATCAACATTACAGTATCACAAGTAGAATAAATGCAACTTCATATACAGAATGAAAAGAAAATTTCCACATGTTTTTCTAATAAATAAAAATACATAAACAAAATATACAAACAATAACTTGCAGTATCAATTTACTAATGCATATACAATAAATGTGCATATATTGCAGTCTTGGTCATAATATTTTGAGTGAATTTCTACATTTATACAGTGTGGGCAATCACTGTACACAGTAGAGCAACGTTTACCATACTTTTCAGCTGAAGACCCAAATATAAAATGTGGAACAAGAATTACTCAATTATAGTTGCAATAACAATAAGTGAAATATATCTACAAAAAAAAAAATAATACATACGGACATAATTTAATAATAGGGAAAACAGCATACATGATCTATGACAATCAAAACGCTCTTGTTCTGGCTTGAAGTTCAATTGAACAAGAAAGCATTTTACTCTATAAACTTTCACAGAGCCAAGACGCACATTGGGTCCAAATGTTGTTATTAAATTTGATTCAACTACAGTAACCCATTTACAATGCTATTGTTATTGTTATCATATGGCCAATTCAGGGTCACAGAATTTTGAATGTATCTGACACCTGTAATTTACGTTTGCTAGTTAAGTTAGTTAATATGTTCGGTTCAGTTCAGCTCTGCTTCACAAAAGACATTGCTCCATTCACTGACTGGTCACAAGAATGTCAGCAGTAAGGTAGGTTTGCTCTACAGACAGACTAGAGCGAGATGAGAGAAAAGAAAATCAAAGGGAAAAATATGCTATTTGTTGGTAACTTCAATATTGTGAGCTATCAAGCATGCTGTACCAAAATAAGCACGTATCAAACACATTATCCTTGTTTGTGCTATAGGACATCTAAACAAAACAAGACAACAAATATGTGAGTCCCAATTATGTGCTAAACATGTCCATTAAGGAAGCCGTCTAATCTGTATACACGACCCTATGACGATCTTCAAGTGGGGCGGGACCATATAAATAACATACATATGAATACTTCATCCTATATTGCAAACTACACAAATGCTGCACCACCGATTACAAAAGGGGAGACAGTCTTTTTACTTCAAGTTTCATGTTAAATATCTTAACAAAAGAGGAGAAACAAACTAGCGATTCATTGAAACAAAATGTCTTACCATGGTAAGACTGATGGGAAAATGAAGCTTTATTAAAGTGATACTTCACTTATTTAGCCCATTATAGCAATAAAAAGTTAGTATTTTGTCTATAATTAATTTGATGCTTTCATTATATTTCACGCACAATTAGTTTAAAAACACATTTTGCAACCTGCTGTCGACTGAAAATGACATCACAAGGGCTCAGGTAACCAATCACAGCTCACCTGTTTTCTAGGTTTGGTTATGTGACATTCACAAGCTGAGCTGTGATTGGTTACCTGGCTAAATAAGTAAAGTATCCTTTAAGGTTTTTATTTTATTTTTTATTTTTAACTCCTCTAGATTGTGCTTTTGGGTAAAAGATAAAGGCTAGTGCAATGGAACTTGATTAAATTTCCACTGTAGCTTTAAACCAAGAGTGTCATCTAGATGAGTGAAAAATAACACAAGTGCTTCATGAAGCTTCATTTGTCCATCAATACACTGGAGTGATCAGCTTTTGATCGCAAGAATGACACAGACAACCATTCATAGACACAATTAATAATAATAATAATAATAATAATAATAATAATAATAATAATAATAATAATAATAATAAAGAGCTCAAACCTGCTTGCTTTATGGCAGCAATGTTAAACCAGTCTAAAGAACAAAAAGTATTTACAATAGAAAAAGACCTTTGAAATTCTCATTGCTGAGATGCTACAAATGTCAAGTCAGTGAGCTGAAGCTTAAACTAACAGGAACACTCCTTGTCCTCCATTCTTGAACTAGAACTGTGCTGGATATTAACGGAACCATCTGGAGACATTGATGACAGTAACGGGTCGCTTGGAGAAATTGGTGACAATGTATTGTCCCTGACCAGTTCTTTCATTTTACAGGTCCTGGGGTTTCCATATGGGCCAGGATCCCCAGTATCAGTTGGAATGGGATCAAAGCTAATGGTGCCATTGTTGAGGTCCAGTGTGGTTGGAGGGGACATGTCCGGAGCCGTGGCGTGATGATAGAGGTCCGATGTGCAGTCATCAAGGATGGGTTCCTGTTTTATGACCCGGCCCATCATCTCTGATGTGCACACCGACGGGGATGATACAATCGTGAGACCATGAGCACGGGCTTGGATCTCCAACTCCTATTTGACAGTCAAAATTGGACTCAGTCAGAACCGCTCCAGAGCCCAATGGCAAAAATACGTGTCTGCTTAAATCAGGTCGTTTCTTTGAGTCAAAGAAAAGTCTATACAGAAAACTTCAATTTTGTTTTGTGGACGTTATGAATTACAAGTACTGCACTTTTGTTTATCTACCACTTCTTTTAACATAATAATTGAAGACCACTACGCCACTTTATTTTAATTCAGTACCATTAATTTCATAGCAAATATTCAATAATATGAATGCGTGAGATGCTTGGTTTACATATTTTGGATGTATACCCAGATATAAGGACGAATTCATTACATATTGGGATATAGATAAATAAATATATAATACATCTAACTAGGGATGTTCGATACCACTTTTTTTTCAGACCGATACCGATACTCAGACCCTCAGTACTCACCGATACCGATACCAAGTGCCGATACCAGTAGTACATTTTGATAAATTAAAAGGAAAAATCACTAAAATATATTTTTGAACAAAAATATTTCCTTTAATTTTGACATAATACAGCACAGTTACTCTTCAAAAGTTTTAACGCTCAAAATAAAACACAAAAATGCTCTTTTAGTTTATAATTCACTTGTAATAAATGTTTAGCCTTGAGCTGTTTTAGCAAGTTTCTAGTATTGAACGATGCACCCTTCATTCCGCCTCTTGCGAGTCTTGTGTCGCCAAGTTCACATTCTGCAATGTGTGGTTCGTTCTCGTCAATTTTGAAGTATTTCCAAACCGGTGAAATTTTGGTGAAAAATGCAGACATACTCATGGGTTCATTGTTGTCAAAACAGGAAGTGATCCTCATGATTTGCCATGATGTTAAACTACTGCAGGGTAGCGCCTGCTACAGGCAAGGAGAACTTACTCAACGTCTTTTCCCCACTGTGGCCTCGATCGCTTGTACTTGTCGGCGTCACAAGTACTCGAGTACTTGAAAAAAGGCTGGTATCGGCCCGATACTGTACTCACCCATCCCTACATCTAATCGTATCTTTAAACTCCCGCTGAACTTTTAGAGAATTACAGTAATAGAGGGTCAAAAAAGTTTGGGAAAAGTCTCATAGTTTAATTACTTGATCTAAAATCTCTTGCAGTAAATGCATGCTGAGTTTGGTTGAGATCAGGCCAATGAAAAACATTAAAATTATTTTCCTTGTGTGTGAAGGATTTTCACTGAAGAATTATAAATCCAGTACGTGTATTATATCAGTAATTGTGGATAGAGATGTTCGATACCACTAGTACTTTTGTGATATAAAATTTCCAGCAAAAAAAACCAATGACAGGTCATTTTAAAGAAAGACCTATTGATACCAATTGAGCATGTCTCCTTATAGTTGCATGAAATTAATGTTTTGGATTTTTTTGTTTTTTTACAGATATATTCTTCTACTTTCTAATATTTTGTTATCGTAAACCAGCCGCAAGAGGGCCTTCACAGGAACCGATACCTAGAAACAAGGCCAGGTATGAACCCGATACCTGGTATCGGTATTTGTCCATCCCTAATTCTGTATATCTATATTTATTATAATTCAACATCATCCAAATACATCGGTACCTGAAAAAATTAAGTACTACCCTACTCTGCATGAAAGGAAAAGTAATTCTAAAATGTAGTGCTGTCAAACACCATTTTTTTTAACTAATTGCACAATTTTCCATAATTAATCACGATCAATCACAATTTTTGACTTCTGCATCTACTTTTTTCTTCAAAGCTTGTAACATATATTTGAGTAAAATCTTGCAATTAATGTAAAATTAAATAAAAAGTAGCGTATATTCAGAATCAAAGACTGTTCGAATAGCTTTCTTTGATCCTTATATAGAATACTTCTCCTGTAATATACAACAGTTAAAACAAAACAATTCAAACTGACTCAAACAAACAATTCTCTGAACTCTCGCTAACAGGTTTAGTTCTGCTCACAAGCACCACACTTGGCTTGTGAGGCCCCATGAAGGTGATTTGAGCAGGCAATTTTGCTCTCAGATGATACGCCAAAGCTCTACAAATAATATGCCATTTGAATTTGGTTCTGCAAAGTGCGCAAGTTTCGTGTCAAATTTATTGTGTATTTTATTGTAATAGATGAACACAAACTGTCTTACTCTATTCAGTTAATTTTGTTTAAATTGTAATGCAGTGAAAAGGATTTACCATCTTCTCAAATGGTAAATTTGTAAACGTCACAGCTCACCTGTTGTCTGGGCTTGGACTTTCACAGGATGAGCCCAAAGGCAATTTGACATCAATTTCACTCGACAGCAGGGGGCAGTGCTGCATAAAACGTCAAGCCACCCTGGATAACTTATTAAATATAAATAAATTATTTCTGCCAAACGATTATTTATCACACAATGTTTAGATTAGTGAGGGGCAGGGCACATATTTTTTACTTTTCTTCAACTTTAAAAAAGCTGTTCATGCTCGAAAATTCTCTAGTGTTGCTGGACCTAAACGATTCTGCAAGAAAGGGTGGGCCAAAATATCTCCACAGATTTGTGAATATACTCTCTGCCAGTTATAGAAAACACTTTTGACTTCAGTTGCTGCTGAGGGTAGCCCGCCCAACCAGTTATTACGATTAGAGGGCAAGTACTTTTTCAAACAGGTTCAGTATTGAATAATTTTGTCTACCTTAAAAAAAAAATATCATTTAAAATCAACCTTTTTGTTTACTTGGATTTACATGTTTTTAATGATCTACAACATTGAAATGGGGAACGATAATGATTTTCATGGCACTGTATACTTGTATACTTGCAAGTGGGAACCCACCTGGATACGAAGCATCAGGTGCCGATTTGTGTGCTCCAGCTTCCGCTGTCTGCACTCAAGCTCTTTGGTCCTCTGCTGCTCCCGTTGTAGTTTCCTTATATAGTCCACTGAAGCTTTTAGAATGGTGCCCTTATTCCAGCGCATATCTCTGGGAGACAAAAGGTCTAAAGTCAGAGTCAGCTGAGCAGCTGACCGGAACAACAGAGGATTCTTCATGGCCAGTATGAACAAATAAATCATTACACTTAAAAGGCTTGGCTAAGTGAAGAGGACAGAGATTCAAATCATGTTGATAACTCACTTCAAGAGAATTCACATCTGATATACGAGTATTACTGATATTGATGCAGGAATATGGAAATGAATATATTTATCTCAGTGTCGATTGATAGTTATATATAAATACATTCATATATAAAAATAATTACCGTATTTTGATCTAAGTCATAATGGAAAAGATATTGGGGTTGGATTATAAGTATTTTACTGGTATTGTTTTGATTTTGTTTATTTACTTTTTGATGTTTTTATGTTCGACATAAAGATATCAATCAATCAACCAATCCATCAAACTGAATGAAAAAAAAAATGAACAAGTGTGTGTCTGACAAAACATACTCACGGATCATTTGACTTTGGTATTAAGGTTCCAAGTTCTTTTATACGATCGTTGATGTTGAACCTTCGTCTTCGTTCAACTACAAGTTGGGTACAAATTAAATGTGTCAGCAAGCAGAACTTTTGGAGCACACATTTTTGTTTTTCTTCAAATAAAATCAGAAAATAAGAACATTCAATTGTCTTTCTTTGAAACAATTCAATATCTGATGTACTACAATTATTATCAGTATCAACTTTAAAATAGAATGGCCCATTTAACATACTTTAATTACATCTGTTAGTCAGTCTAGGATGTCTATCATAAAGTTAATATTTATCCATCCATTTGTCCACATTAGGGTTTTAGGTGAGCTGGTGTATATGCCAGCTAATATTGAGAGACTGGTAGCCATTCAAATGCAGTGTACACATCTGTTGAATCTAAGAAAGACTCACTCAAATTGTGATTGTCCTTTTTCTGTCGTTCTTTAGCCAGAGCACGAACCTCAGCCTCTTTGAAGCAAAGACAAATGTGTGATTATTGCTCTTAAATGGGTATGAAGCAACTTTTTTCGACACGTTTTAAGTTGTTTACTTTCAGATTTCAATACTTGTACACCGTATTTTTCGGACTATACAGTCAATCACACTTTTTCATACTCTAGCTTAGGATTGTCAAACGTACAGCCCGCGGGCTGGGTCAGGCCCATCCAGGGGTTTTATCCGATGGTCTTGTGTAAATAAAATAAGATAAAACTAAAAAAAAAAAAGAACAAAAAAAGAGTAAAGTCAGACCAATTAATCAGATGGCAAAAATCAAAACATACATTTGTAATTTCATAAGCAATCCTCAGATGAGCAACGGAGCTTGTACACATGAACTGACCTGGATGTCATTATTTTACATTTTATTATTATTATTATTATTATTATGATTATTATTGTTATTATTATTATTTTACATTTTTATTTTACTTTTTTTTGCTAATGAGGGCTGGCCTGCACATCTGTGTATAACTGATGCCGATTGCTTTTAAGTTATATACCATGATTTTACCGGTCCAGCCCACTTGGTCACATATTTTCCTCCCTGCGGCCCCTGAGCTAATATGAGTTTGACACCCCCGGTCTGCAACTTGTACTCAGGTGAGACTTGTATATTAAAATTAGAGCTCAGAATGACACCCAAAATCCCTGTTCCCTAATCATCTTTGAAGGCAGCAAAGTTCAAAGTTTTGGTTGGATGTAAAACTTTCTTTTCTAACTACTGAAAAGTTTGTCTTTTCACTTTAAGATGGCTTTCCTCAACGAGAATCCAGTGTCGTGTTGTGGCCAGTTTGATAATCTAGCGAGCTAGCTGAGGAGACGGTCTCTTCGTTTGTTGCCGTGAGAGGCAAATGTCACACATTACTTCCCATTTTCTTCCATTTATTCTTCTACTTTCTTTTGGCAGTTGGCAAATACCTTTGGTATGTCTACCACAACTTTCTGAAACAGTGTGCGTGTAACAATACTGTACTCAATGATTTATTATGATTTGAATGAGAAAATACTGATAGTCTTTTTTTTTTTTAATACCCAATTCTTATTTTAATTCGAGACACCATTAATTATGATTAATTTTTAATTAAAAATAAAAACATTTCCATTGTTAGAAGTGGAAGTATCAAATCCAACCAAAAGTCGTTTGCTGCCATTCAGACAATTAAGGAATGAGGACTTGAAGTGTGAATCCACGCTCTACTGTTTTTTTTTTCTCGTTTTTTGTCATATAAACTTCCCACCAAAATGTGATTTATAGTCAAGTGCTGCATATATATGTTTTGTTTTGTTTTGTTTTTTTCTTTTTCATGATACATTTTTTCGATTAATGGGATTTATAATCCAGAGTGACTTATAGTCCGAAAGATACAGTACATGGTTATGTTGTGGTTCTTATAGGGAAAGCTCCGAGGATCAGCAAAGATAAAAAAAATTCCTGAGCAATTCCAGTGTAACACATGCAAGTGATTCATATTGTGTGGAATTTTGTAATACACAAAATACTTAACACGTTTTCTAAAATCCAAATTAACAACAACTTTCAGAATTTGTTTTATGTTGCTTACCTACTGGAAAGCCATCTGATCTTTGATAGTTTTCGTACCGGCCACATGGTCCAGGTTTGCCCAGTACTTGCTTCATGCCAGGAGCTGGAGTAATTATTTGGCAAATAATTGATATAATATATTTTAGTGTATCTTATACATTTCTAAATTGCACACAATATCAACACAGTGTTGCACTATAGTTATGATGTCATTTCAAAATAGTTAAAGGGCAAGGAATACTAAAAGATTTAGCAGTTAACTGACAACAATCATTCGCTTATAATGAGGATATTTATTTCAGTAATGCATCCTGAATCATGCTCACGGGGATTTTGAATTGTTCATACAAGTCCATAAACACTCATGTAATATAAGAAAAGTGGAAATAGAGCTCAGTGTTTTCCAAGATTTTACCTGTGTATTCCCTTTTGATGTTTGGTGGGCAGGAGTTGCTGATGGCGAGGCCTGGGAGGGGAAGTCCCTGGCTGCCGTATACTTCAAGAAGATTACCAGATACAGGTAGCTGGGGATAGCAAATAAATAAATGCATACATAAAAAGTAGAGAATAATCTTGTGGAGTGGTGGAGGGTGGCGTATGTTCATATGACACAATTGATAGAAAAATAGACACTAAAAAAAAACAAAAAAAACATGAGGCTCACAGCCCAAACTCCAGCTCTGACTCCTCCAAGAAAACTGAAAAAACAAAGAGTTTATTTGAGCGCGAGTACTCGCATGCGCACCATGCACGAGCTTGCCACGGAGGATGCATGCAGTATTGATTTAGGCCAGAGGAGGCAGTCGCGAGTAAAGAAAAAAAAAAAGCACATTTAAGCAACCTTTGTAATATGACTTTGTCTCTAAATTTATGTAATTAAGACGATGGTTTGAGTACAAAAATATAAGGTTGTAATTAGTGTTGTTCCGATACCGATACTGGTATCGGATGCCGATACTGCATTAAAACAGTGGTATCGGGAGCCAAAAAACGGTATCGGAACAACACTAGCTGTAATTACTGTGGTGTTCAGTTGAAGTCCTTGATCCATCAGTCCAAGAACATCTTCGTTGTAACTTGATTCCATACTGATGATATCATCAATAACGTCATCCATCTGCATGAAATGATAAAACACATTTCAAAATAATCCAAACTGAAATAAATGCTCTCAAGTCAGCCAAATGTAATGAAATAATGACCTTTGTTACGCGTACCTCTTTCTCACAGTTAGAGGCGAGGGTGAGATGAGCCATGGGACTGTTGGGGGCACTGCTAGCAGGCCCGGGTGGCATGCCGTGATCGGGTGGCTGGCTGGGGCACTGGCCGCCAGCTTTACCTCCGAGGCTGGTGGGGAGATACGGTTTCACCTGCTGCCTTTGGTTCTGCTGGATGTGGTACTTGCTGGGATTCTCGAGGTGGGATTGCACCTACATGAGCAAAAGATGAGTTTAAATAGTACAAAGGATAACATTTGGACTAGTTCTTTAAGCACCTATCCATAAATCACAATGTTATTCGTTCATTACATTAGGTAAAACATAAGCAAAAAATGTTTACAGTGTTTTTGGCGCTATAGTACCGTGAAAATCGGTAGCAATAAGATCAACTTTGCAGCACATAAAAAAGTGGATCAACATAAAGTTAATAAACCACTCTAAGATGTTGGTTGTTTTTTTTTTTTGTAATAGGGAGCCCTTTTTTTTAGCAACACTGTGAGGTAAAGATCATAATTCATCCAATTTTTTTTTTATACCCTTATCCTCATTAGGGTTACAGGTAAGGTGGTGCCTCAACAACCATTCACTCACATTCACTCCGAGTTATATTCTTTAGAGAACACGAGCATGAATGCTTTCGGAATGTGGGAGGAGAAAACACACGCAAGCATGGGGAGAACATGCATACTTCACTCAGGGAGAAGCACAGATTTTAACCCCCAACCATAGAACTGTGAGAATTTTCTCATTGTAAATGTTTACATGTCCTGTTGTTTTTCTGGAGTTCCAATTTTGAATTTTTGGCACAGTTTGGAGATTGATAGTTTGAATCCAGGCCTTGGCCTTCCTTGCGTGGTTTTCAGATTCTCCCTATGATATGGGTTTGCGCTGGAGACTTTGCATGCACCCACACCCCATTCCAAAAAACATGCATGTTAGGTACATTAACGTCTCAAAATTGCTCATAGGTGCGAATGAGAGTGAACATAGTTATTTGCCTGTCTTTGTGCCACGTAATTGGCATCAACACAATTTAGACAAGAAATTAACACAGCCTTAAACTAATAATACAATAAGATCCAGCCATCTTACCTGGTAGTGACTATACTCAAGCATCTCCAACATATTTGTTTGGATATATGTAAATACACAACTTAGCTACATTCAATATGCTGTCCCGTTATCCTGTTAGCCTAGCATGAGTAAATGTGGCAGGAGTCAGCCTTCCTGGCTAAGTTATCAAGGATTTAAGGCTCATTAGTTATGCAAGTTAAGAAATGGAGGAGGACACAGAATGTTATCCTCCCACTGTTGTGTTGTTCTGGCTAAACTATGAATTTATGTCTTTATGGAGCCCGTTTGACGTCACCACTTTCAGCTCACAAAGAGGTCTTTTTATTATTTGGCCAGTAGTCTGAAAACTAAAGTTAGCTTAAGGCCAACTAACATTTATTCTTTAGTTCTGCTCATCAAGTATAGAACATTGTTTGTTCTGATTAACAAGACTCCAACTGAGTGTTACCGTCCCCGTACAAACCAGACATACGAAAACACTAATGTATGGCGGGTTTGAAAAGGCAACCAGATTTTGTAAAGTGAGGTTAACCAACGCTTGAATGTTCACATTTTTTATTTTGTATTTTAAATTTTTTTTTTGGGGGGGGGGGGGGGGGGGTTATTTGAAGAGGAAATACATTTGGGGATGGCAATTGCATAGCTGCATGAAATATATATATATATATATATATATATATATATATATATATATATATATATATATATATATATATATATATATATATATATATTTCCCCCCCCAAAAAAAATTTATTTTGTCTTGCCACGGGCATCATTCTTTCCAACAGACAGTGCATGACATCATTTGGCATATTTATAGCATTAATATGGTTTTTGTGTCAAAACTGTGCCAATGAAATTTTTATAGACTTATTTTGGTGGAAACAATTGACCAAGGTGTCAAACAAAATTATTGGCAATGTCCCAAAGGGTGAAGTGAAAACTGTTGAAATGGAAATTTGTTGAATCAAATCATACTAAGTTGGTCAGTATAAATGATGGTCTTAAGATGGAAAAAGAGATAGTACCAGTTTGGATTTTATTTATTGGCCGACAAATGTCTCCAAGAGTGTGACAAACAATAGTGGCTGTGCACGATTAGTTCTCCGTTTCAATGAGTAGGCTATGTGTAGTGGAAAAACAGGCACCCTAGGGTGCTTTGGGGGGGGGTCTCACAAATCACTTAGCCATCCACGATGATATCTTTTTCAGGACTTCTGACTGGTTCATCTTCCAACACAATTACAAAAAACACGTAGCCATGACAACAATGGTTCATAAACAACTGTGAGAATGTGGTAGTCAGAGTTCTCACTGAAATCCAAACATCCCGTATCCTTTTCAGGGATGCAAAGAGGCTAAGCTTACTTATGGAGAGACAGACCGCGAGTGGCAAAACAAAATTTACAAGATTTTAAACAGATATTTATTTATGTTTATGTATTGTTACTTTAATTGGTTATTTGAAATAGGTTCACGTAACACAACACAATTTTGAATAATTGTGTTAACCAGAACAACACAATTTATCACATTCAGCCATCTTTGTTGTTTAAATTTGCCTTGAACGTTTTGAGGTCGAAACTGGAAGAATCAAAGACTTACCACCTTCCTCAAATACAGCATTAGGACCGATTTACGGTTCAATGTTACCAGTGTTAGTTTCTGATAGCAAATAATTGGCACTTGAATGTTTGGCCTAAAAGTTGGACTGGACAATGAGGGCTTGCTCACATGCATGGCAAGAGTCGGCCAATAAAAACAGCTAATTTCAAGAATTACGGTTGAAAAAATTGGGCAAGAAAATTATTTTTGACAAAATCATGTCACTGTCATGCTAATAAGACCCTGAGAACTAGTTTAAAATTGTGTAACACAATGTCTCATTTAATGATAATAATTCATAGTGAGTAGCACTTTGTCAATAATAGAGGCATAAAAACTGTCACAAATACGATAGAGTACAGTACATAAATGTTATGTGATCTGAGCAAAAACTTTTCTGTATGTAAAATTCGAGCATTAGGTTTTTTTTGTATGTTTGTTTTTGTTTTTGTTTTTTTTAATAGTAGTTGGTTAACTTGTGTGGAATTGTGCACCTTATGAACGTGTGCTGTGTGATAATTGATTTAAAAAAAAAAAAAAAAAGCCCTGCCATGCCATCTCATATAATGCCACTAGAACTCACACAACACACCTTTGTTCAGATTACTGAAAACTCACTTGGATCTGACAAATACAAACAGACTCGGCGGAAGTGCCTTGCAGCACAACAGTAACTGATAAAAAGGAAGAATGCATTCATTGTCAACTCATAACCAAGTATTCCTTTAAGTTCCCTCTGCAGTGGCCTTTTCCGTCAGCCCAACCTTTGGGTGTAAGAGTGAAATTTGAACAAAGGATGTCTCTTTTAGTCCATACAAGCTCTCACTTTATTCACAGATTCTTTGTGAGACAGAGGTTTATTACCTTCTCAAAGAGAGCACATGGCTCTACGTTTTAGACTTTGCCTTCAGGACCAATAAAATTTCAAGGGATAGACGTCATTCCGTAACCCCTGAAAAGAAATACATCTATTTTTATCATTAAAGGAACTCACTCTCTTCCTGTGTTGACATGACTCACTCAGGGGCATTTTACTTTAGGAAGAATCCAAACATTTACTGAGAGTTAATTGTATTACGATGGTCAGACCTTAACCTTGCTCTCG